>NW_021823124.1:0-56116 GCF_901001165.1 Salmo trutta
CCCTCATCCCCCTCCCCTTCGCCCCTCATCCCTCCCTCTAACCTCATCCCCCCTCCCCCTCAGTCCCCCCCTCCCCTCATCCCCCTTCCCCCTCATCCCCCCTCCCCTCATCCCCCCTCCCCTCATCCCCCTCCCCTCATCCCTCCCTTCCCCTCATCCCTCCCTCCCCTCATCCTCCCTCCCCTCATCCCCCCTCCCCTCATCCCCCCTCCCTCATCCCCCCCTCCCCTCATCCCCCTCATCCCCCCTCCCCTCATCCCTCCCTTCCCCACATCCCCCTCAGGACGACAAGAAGCTTCCTCCCCCACTACCAAAGAAGCCAGCAGGGGGAGTGAGCGGCAGCCTCCGTGCCGACAGCGTCAGCGACCCCTCAGTGGAACGAGGGGTAGGAGGAGGCGGAGGGGTGCTGGTGATGGCCCGTAGCGGGGGTGTGGGACGGGCCGTGCCTGTCCGGGAGAAGTCCTTAGACCTGGGGGACAGACAGAGGACTGAGGCACGCAGAAGACTGCTACAGACCAAGAGGTCCGCTTCCTTCAGACAGAACTCGGCCACGGAGAGCGCGGACAGCATCGAGATTTACATCCCAGAGGCTCAGACCCGGCTCTGAACACGGAGATACAGCCCTTTATCCCAGTGAACAGAACCAACTCGGACCCGGTTCTGAACACGGGAACTGTCTAAACGTAGAGATAAAACCTATTTTCTGAGGATCCTAAATCAACCAAAACTCTCCCAAGTTCCATACACTGAACCCACCTCAATGACGATAGAGGCCATACTGACTTTCTTAAGCCTTCACTGCTGGGATGCTGGGTCTCATCATCATGCTATTCCAGGACAAGGCAAGACAGAAGGGCTGAGCAAGTGGTGGCCATTTGTTGCCCTGGAACTTTGAATCCCCAATAAACAAACAGAACAATCTGGAGCCAGATTGGTGGGGACAGGATCACAGGTGGCTCCACTCACATTTAGTCGGAGAGAGATATAGAACTGTAAAGTAGAAAGAAGTATCACTGTTGTTTAAATACAGTCACTGAAAGGGTGCAGTCATGCAAAAGAAGCATGTCTGTGCATGCCTGTCCACCTATAGCGTAGCCTAGCCAAGCCTGGAATAGCCTAGCCTATCTTAGCCTCTTAGCCCATCTTAGCCCATCTTAGCCTCTTAGCCCATCTTAGCCCATCTTAGCCTCTTAGCCCATCTTAGCCTCTTAGCCTCTTAGCCCATCTTAGCCTCTTATCCCCTCTTAGCCTCTTAGCCTCTTAGCCCATCTTAGCCTCTTAGCCTCTTATCCCCTCTTAGCCTCTTAGCCTCTTAGCCCATCTTAGCCTCTTAGCCTATCTTAGCCTCTTAGCCCATCTCAGCTTCTTAGCCCATCTTAGCCTCTTAGCCTCTTAGCCCATCTTAGCCTCTTAGCCCATCTCAGCCTCTTAGCCCATCTCAGCTTCTTAGCCTAGCTTCCATCTTCACAGGAAATAAGGGCTTCACCGGCACAAATCTCAACCACTCTTGTGGGCATGGAGCAGATTCTCCCTCTAAATGGCCGCTCAACATCACCCAACGCTCTATAAGGTAATCTCAATGTCAACTAGCTACCGTTCGACGCCATTTGGCTAGTTGGCTACATCCTCTGAAGACTGCGTTTAATACACACTCACTCAACATTCAACTATGGATGTCATTTAACCTACATGCCTCCTACACAAGACTCAGTCAACACTCATTCTCCTAAGGTTTCATTCTCTCACGACTCCTTTCTCTTGGCCCGAGCATCCATCAATCTACCAGCTGTCTGGGTAGCAGTGTACTGTTTGAAGAAGAGTTTGTATGTTTTTTGTTTTTTTTTTGTACATCGTTTTGAACGATGCTATTCACCAGCTTTCTAGTGTGGCACGGTATACTTGACAGCCAGAGAACATCACAAACAAACAAAAAACTTTTGAAGCTGTTTTCTTTTTTTTAGATATTCCTTCTGAAGTGTAAAAGGTTTGGCAGTGGGTGGGTGGTAGGATTTTTGTTGTTGTTGTTGAGTTGAGTTGTCGAGTTTTGCAGAATATTGAAATTTCACAACATGGGGATCCTTTTTCACTGTGAGACAATGGCACCCCCTGGTGGCCACAGGAGAATCACAGAATCACTTTGTCTGAGGAGAAGGGTGTGTGGGACTGGGGAATTTTGGCCTCATAAAAACAGAGACTTATGTAGCAAAAAGGTCCATGTACTTTTTTTTTAGATATATTTATTCAATTTCCAACAAAAATGCTTTTTCAAGATTGGATCGCCAAAGCAAAATGACAAAATGAATCCAAGAGCTGCCAAGGGCCCCAGACGATTTCTCTGCCTGTCAGCCTCCTCCTCCCTCTATGTAACTTCAGCCCAATGTTCTCTTCAGGGGTGTCGAAGACCCATCCCTCCGGCTGAGAGAGGGATTAACTCTTTGCCCTCCTTTCTCTCTCTCTTCCTCTCCCCCTCTCTCTCTCTCTCTCTCTCTCTTCCTGTCTTCCTCTCTCTCCCTGTCTCTCAGAAGCCTTGTCATGTGTTGCCTATACAGTGAAATCCACTCTAATGTAACTAAAACCTTCCTCTCCAGAATCTTTTAAGACCTAATTCAATGTCCCTTCTCTTTTCCCCTCTAAAAAGAGGGTTGGAAACGAGGGACGGAAACAGAGAGAAGGCACAGTACCATACAGTAGGCTGGGTGGATGCTCTGTGGGTCACATGGTCTGTCTCCAGGAACAAAGGAATTTTTTATGAGTTTTTTTGCCCTACAAAATACTCAAGGGGCTCTGAAAACTATGGATTTGAAAAAAACATTTAAATTTAAGAGACAAAAAAAAGAAAAAATATGATTTCCCTCCAAGCCGTGTGTTTGCACTTGCAATTATGGGTGACATTTTGTGATGAACAAGGGCTGCGTTTTGCAGTGTGTGTGTGTGTTGACTAGTGTTTTTGAGCGATATACTTGAAGCCCAATTGTGAGATGATTCTGTTAGCATGACCTGGCTTTTCTTTTTTATATAATCAGAAAATGTAATGAGCTGAAAATGTAATATTTAATGCGAGATGTATATTTTAGTATGTTATTTACCTACATTTCTAGATTAGTAGAGATGTAAAGAAAATACACATAGAAAGATGCGGAATACAGTATTATAAACTATAGCATTGTGTAATATTACGGCTATTTGGCATTATACAGAAGTCTTTTTTTAAATGTGATTAATTAACATGTAGAAGTGGTATGGTCCAATTCACAGGGTATAACTGATTAATTAACATGTAGAAGTGGTATGGTCCAAATCACAGGGTATAACTGATTAATTAACGTGTAGAAGTGGTATGGTCCAATTCACAGGGTATAACTGATTAATTAACATGTAGAAGTGGTATGGTCCAATTCACAGGGTATAAATGGTATTTGTTATTTAACAAATATGCTCTTTATATCAATAGTCCAACCCCTCTCTCTCTGTCTCTCTCGGTCTCTCTATCTGTCTCTCTCTCTCTTTCTTTCTCTCTCTCTCTCTCTCTCTCTCTCTCTCTCTCTCTCGGTCTCTCTATCTGTCTCTCTCTCTCTCTGTCTGTATCTCTCTCTCTCTCTCTCTCGATCGATCTGTCTCTCTCTCTCTCTCTCTCTCTCTCTGTCTCTCTCTGTCTCTCTCGGTCTCTCTGTCTCTCTCTCTCTCTCTTTCTCTTTCTTTCTCTCTCTCTTGCTGTCTCTCTATCTCTCTCTCTTCCCAACTCCATGTGCCTAACCAGCTAGATGTGGGGTTTTTCTTGTAACGTACTAAAGGTTTATACACAAATATGTAAATATACTGAAAATATCTATTATAGAACAGTATGTGGTTTAGTTGAGTTAGGCAGAGGTCTATCTTCCCTTTGGATATCGCTGAAGTCCTTGCATGTTTTTTAGGACGCCCAGATCTCTGTCTCTCTTTCCCCCTGTTAGTTTAACCACAAACCAGACTGATATATATATCTCAGGGCCTTTTTCCCATTTTGGAGAAACTTCAAATATCATTAAATTGAATACTTTTATTTCTCCACTGAATAACCTACCACAGCTGGTTTTGGCCGGGATTCAAATCCGATCACGGATTATAGGCATCGAGGCTTTTAAAGCCAATGATCCCACGTTCGCAGAGATTCCATTCACAGTAAATGCGGCATATGTTGGCTCGATAGGAAATGTCCTTTATTAAAAAAGCTGCAATGCTTGTAACCCCCAAACGCGGATTGAATTCCACCTGAGTTTTAAAACGTTCCCCTGCATCCTAAGATATTATGTTAGTGTTGAAACCTCTCAAGACAAACAAGCACAAAGACAGAAATCACCTCTCCTCTTTCCACTGTCAACGATTCTCCAAACCTGAAGACAATTTTTTCCTAAGGATTATCTACTCCTCTTACATCTAGGGGGCAGTAATTTCACGGCTGGATAAAAAACGTACCCGATTTAATCTGATTATTAGTCCTGCCCAGAAACTGGAATATGCATATAATTATTAGCTTTGGAGAGAAAACACTCCAAAGTTTCTGAAACTGTTTGAATGGTGTCTGTGAGTATAACAGAACTCCTATGGCAGGCAAAAACCTGAGATGCTTCTGTTCAGGAAGTACCCTGTCTGAACATTTCTTGCCCTTCTTGATTCTCTCTATCGTTTACAAAGGATCTCTGCTCTTACGTGACACTTCTCACGTCAACAATGGAGTCTCACAGCCCGGGAAAAACAGGAATGATGTCATTCAAAGCCCTGGCTGAAGCACACGAGAGCAAATGCTGAGTGGTCAGTCAATGGACTAAGCCTTAGGCGCGTGACACGCCCCGCCCCCGGCTTTCGGTTTTTTCCTCAGTTTACAGACAGGCAGATTCCCGGTCGGAATATTATCGCTTCTCTACGAGATAAATTGCATAAATATTGGTTTTTAAACAGCGGTTGACATGCTTCGAAGTACGGTAATGGAATATTTCGAAATTTTTTGTCATATTTTGCGTCATGCTCGTGGCCGAGATTTAGCGTTGGGATAGTGTCTAGAACGCACGAACAAAACGTCGCTGTTTGGATATAACGATGGATTATTTGGGACCAAACCTACATTTGTTATTGAAGTAGAAGTCCTGGCAGTGTATTCTGATGAAGAACAAGCAAGGTAAGAACATTTTTCTTATAGGAAATGTGATTTTGGTGAAGGCTACACTGGGTGGGTGTCTAAATAGCTAGCCCTGTAACGCCGGGCTATGTACTTACATTATTGCAAAATGTGCTTCATCCGAAAAGCTATTTTAAAATCGGACATATCGAGTGCATAGAGGAGTTCTGTATCTATAATTCTTAAAATAATTGTTATGCTTTTTGTGAACGTTTATCGTGAGTAATTTAGTAAAATCACCGGAAGTGTTCGGTGGGAATGCTAGTTCTGAACGTCACATGCTAATGTAAAAAGCTGGTTTTTGATATAAATATGAACTTGATTGAACAGACATGCATGTATTGTATAACACAATGTCCTAGGTGTGTCATCTGATGAAGATCATCAAAGGTTAGTGCTGCATTTAGATATGGTTTGGGTTTATGTGACATGATATGCTAGCTTGAAAAATGGCTGTGTGATTATTCCTGGCTGGGTACTCTGCTGACATAATCTAATGTTTTGCTTTCGCTGTAAAGCCTTTTTGAAATCGGACAGTTTGGTTAGATAAAGGAGAGTCTTGTCTTTAAATAGCTGTAACATAGTCATATGTTTGAAAAGTGTAAGTTTTCGGATTTAGAGGAGTTTGAATTTCGCGCCCCGCCCATCATTGGATATTGGAGCAGACGTTCCGCTAGCGGAACGTGTAGATGTAAGAGGTGCACAAGCACTACACATGGAGGGACATTTCACTCAGCCTCGAAACAGCCTCATCATATTTCACCACCTTACTTTCATCCCTCTGGCTATTCTTTCAAAGGAAGTAACAACGTCGAAATGAATCATAGTATAACCTGGCCTTCTTGCCTTTTAACAGGTCTGTTAAAAACACCTTTTCTGCTGATCGGTGCAACTGCCATAGACAGTCACCTCCTCTACTCTGGGATAGACAGTCAACTCCTCTACTCTGTGGGATAGACAGTCAACTCCTCTACTCTCTGGGATAGATAGTCAACTCCTCTACTCTGTGGGATAGACAGTCAACTCCTCTACTCTGTGGGATAGACAGTCACCTCCTCTACTCTGTGGGATAGACAGTCAACTCCTCTACTCTCTGGGATAGACAGTCACCTCCTCTACTCTCTGGGATAGACAGTCACCTCCTCTACTCTGTGGGATAGACAGTCACCTCCTCTACTCTCTGGGATAGACAGTCACCTCCTCTACTCTGGGATAGACAGTCACCTCCTCTACTCTGTGGGATAGACAGTCACCTCCTCTACTCTGTGGGATAGACAGTCACCTCCTCTACTCTGTGGGATAGACAGTCACCTCCTCTACTCTGTGGGATAGACAGTCACCTCCTCTACTCTGTGGGATAGACAGTCAACTCCTCTACTCTGTGGGATAGACAGTCACCTCCTCTACTCTGTGGGATAGACAGTCACCTCCTCTACTCTCTGGGATAGACAGTCACCTCCTCTACTCTGTGGGATAGACAGTCACCTCCTCTACTCTCTGGGATAGACAGTCACCTCCTCTACTCTCTGGGATAGACAGTCAACTCCTCTACTCTGTGGGATAGACAGTCACCTCCTCTACTCTGTGGGATAGACAGTCACCTCTACTCTGTGGGATAGACAGTCAACTCCTCTACTCTGTGGGATAGACAGTCAACTCCTCTACTCTGTGGGATAGACAGTCACCTCCTCTACTCTGTGGGATAGACAGTCAACTCCTCTACTCTGGGATAGACAGTCACCTCCTCTACTCTGTGGGATAGACAGTCAACTCCTCTACTCTGTGGGATAGACAGTCACCTCCTCTACTCTCTGGGATAGACAGTCAACTCCTCTACTGTACGTTTGATTTGCTGGACCTTCCTGGGTTCAACCAGACTGAGACTCCCTCTTTAACAATGGGCCTGAGTTCATCCAGACTGAGACTCCCTTTTGAACAATGGGCCTGAGTTCAGCCAGACTGAGAATCCCTCTTGAACAATGGGCCTGGGTCTTACCTCCAGGTTCACACTGGGTCAATCGCCAATTCTGGATACAGCACAAGGACAAACAAGTGGCCAGTTTCACCTCCTACAAATGTGCAAATATCATTCAGACGGATGATCGAACTACCAGTACCTCAATTTCTAGCAGTATCTTGAACCTTGACCTTAGTCACACGTGTTTAGGAGTTTCTGGAAATACAATGGTGAAGCCCGAAGAACGTTTTCAACAAGGAGTTAACAAGAACATGTTCCGCTCTCCACAATAAGAAGGGAGGTCACAGTGACCCGACTGTTCTGTTCCTACCTGTTGAACTGAATCGGAACCTTCTACTGGGTCTACCTGGTCACCTGGTTTCAGAGTACAGGTACCACCCCTACAATCACAGACAGATAGATGGCACAGCAGCCCTGGGAGGAGGGTTTGTGTCCTGGTAGCACTGAAGAGCTTGTAGCTGTGTGTGTGTGTGTGTGTGTGTGTGTGTGTGTGTGTGTGTGTGTGTGTGTGTGTGTGTGTGTGTGTGTGTGTGTGTGTGTGTGTGTGTGACGTCCACCTCTAGCAGGCTCAATGACCTCGAAACCATCATGACATGGGTCAGAGATTACTGAGCAATTACTGTGTAACAAATACCCTGCCTACCCTACCAGGTTAACACCCTGCCTACCACATTAACACCCTGCCTACCCCTACCATGTTAATACCCTCCCTACCCCTACCACGTTAGTACCCTCCATATCCCTACCACGTTAGTACCCTGCCTACCACGTTAATACCCTGCCTACCATGTTAATACCCTGCCTACCACGTTAATACCCTGCCTACCACGTTAATACCCTGCCTACCCTACCATGTTAGTACCCAGCCTACCACGTTTATACCCTGCCTACCACGTTAATACCCTGCCTACCACGTTGGTACCCTGCCTACCATGTTAATACCCTGCCTACCACGTTAGTACCCTGCCTACCATGTTAATACCCTGCCTACCACGTTAGTACCCTGCCTACCATGTTAATACCCTGCCTACCATGTTAATACCCTGCCTACCATGTTAATACCCTGCCTACCATGTTAATACCCTGCCTACCACGTTAATACCCTGCCTACCATGTTAATACCCTGCATACCACATTAATACCCTCCCTACCCTACCATGTTAATACCCTGCCTACCACGTTAATACCCTGCCTACCATGTTAATACCCTGCCTACCCTACCATGTTAATACCCTACCTACCACGTTAATACCCTGCCTACCATGTTAATACCCTGCCTACCCTACCATGTTAATACCCATACCTACCACGTTAATACCCTCCCTACCACGTTAATACCCTGCCTACCACTACCACGTTAATACCCTGCCTACCACGTTAATACCCTGCCTACCACATTAATACCCTGCCCACCCTACCACGTTAACACCCTGCCTACCACGTTAACACCCTGCCTACCACGTTAATACCCTGCCTACCATGTTAATACCCTGCCTACCATGTTAATACCCTGCCTACCACGTTAATACCCTGCCTACCATGTTAATACCCTGTCTACCACGTTAACACCCTGCCTACCACGTTAATACCCTGCCTACCACGTTAAATACCCTGCCTACCACTACCACATTAACTACATGTAAATATCTCTCCAATTACTCTCATTAATCTTATATGTACTGTTATTATAATGACTATTATGATGATTATGATTATTATAATTATTATTATTACAATTATGATGATTATTATTATTATTATTATTACGATAATTATTATGATTATTATGATTATTATAATTATTATGATTATTATCATTATTATGATTATTATGATTAGTATGATTTTTATGGTTATTATTATTATAATAATTATGATTATTATGATTATTATAATAATTATTATTATTATTATTATTATTACAATTATTATTACTATTATTATTATTACGATTATTATTATTATTATTATGATTAGTATGATTTTTATGGTTATTATTAGTATAATAATTATGATTATTATAATAATTATAATTATTATTATTATTACTATTATTATTATTACAATTATTATTACGATTATTATTACTATTATTATTATTACGATTATTATTATGATTATTATGATTATTATGATTATTATTATTATTATTACTATTATTATTATTACAATTATTATTACGATTATTACTATTATTATTATTATGATTATGATTATTACTGTAACATTACTGTGGATTATTATAATCACTGTCATTATAATCAATAGTGTTTGTTACTTCGATTATAGCTGTGGGGGGTAACACTATTCTGTATTCAAGGGCGAGTTTGTAAAGTGAAATCAAATAAAACTGTCAATCTAGAAGATTCTCTTGTTAATGCTACCGTAGCCGAGCAGCTGATCTGAACAAAGATGAGACGAGGACATATTTTGGAACAAAAAAGTGAGTGATTCTCTCATTCTCCATCTGGTCTCCTCTGGTAGTTGCTTGAGAAATTCCAAAATGGACGGAAGGACAAACGGATAGACCGATGAACAAACAGAAGGATGGATAGTGACAAAAAAAACAACAAATGGATAAAGACAGAGGGTTCTTGTTGAAGACCAACATAGCTCTTCCATGGATATTGTAGCGACCTTATTAACCAAACACCTAGCAACAAACACCTAGCAACAAACACCTAGCAACCTCATCAAGGGGTTAAGAACTCTTAGCGTCATAATGTTGGATCGACAGTCGTTGGATCCAAGGTCGAGTCCCAGTTGGGGTTACCACCCCCCCCCCCCCCCTCCTGAATTCGCTACAACATATTATTATATTCTACTTTGAACTCTTGGTTTTCTCTTTCTGTCGCCTCTCTCCGAGGAGACCGAACAAACTACTGTACTTAATAATCTAATGCAGACATTTCATACGTATTATACTCTGTAATGTAGCAGGGAAAAAAAAGTCCCTTTTTTCTCCTCTCTTCATCTTTCTTTCTCTGGTGGTGATTATCTCACAGACAGACAGACAGCCTTTCTTTTCCACCACTTATTTAAACTGCTGTATTCTTGTTCCATTTTGTTGTTTTTATACAGACGATTGTTTTATACAGTGCCATGGTACATACAATATTATACACTGATGAGCTGAAAATCTATTTTGTTTTCATTTCAAACGAATAATCATGATGGTGGTTTTGATCTGTACATTGATGTGTGTTTTGACTGACTGGAGCAAATAGCAATAGCGACGTCCCCATAGAAAAATAACACACACCCATTCGTTCATCGCACCAATGGGTACACAGATTCATGAAAACACCCTCCCCAATTGGATGAGACAAGATGATTGGGTGGAGCCAAATATGTGCCAACCAACTAATGGGGCAAGGGTGTTGCACAGTGAAAGTATAACTATAAAATCATGTTTTTGTTTGATTGTGTTGTTTTTTTTGTTTTTTTTTTTAAGTTGTGTTTTAATTTATTTGTGTTTTAAAATACACTGTATAGATAGATAGATGTGATAGATAGATGAGATAGATGTGTAAAGCTACACGTCTAGCTAGCCTAGCACTGATCTCTGATAGATGTGTAGAGCTACACGTCTAGCTAGCCTAGCGCTGATCTCTATAGATGTGTAAAGCTACACGTTTAGCTAGCCTAGCGCTGATCTCTAATAGATGTGTAGAGCTACACGTCTAGCTAGCCTAGCGTTGATCTCTGATAGATGTGTAAAGCTACACGTCTAGCTAGCCTAGCGCTGATCTCTGATAGATGTGTAAGCTACACGTTTAGCTAGCCTAGCGCTGATCTCTGATAGATGTGTAGAGCTACACGTTTAGCTAGCCTAGCGCTGATCTCTAATAGATGTGTAGAGCTACACGTTTAGCTAGCCTAGAACTGATCTCTGACAGATGTGTAAAGCTACATGTCTAGCTAGCCTAGCGCTAATCCCTGAGAGATGGCACACTGTGAAGTGGTTTACCCAACACAGAATGTAACACAGTCCACCTTGTAAACATTTTCTAATGGCTAATACTATTAATACTATTATAATTATTATAAAGCTATTTTTAGCGAGTGAAATATATAAAAAATAACAAAAAACTACGCGTCTCTGTGTCTTTCTTTGTGTGGATTTTAAAAGGAGCAGGTCTACTGACCAAGTACAGGTGAACTGTTAAGAACCAGGTGAGGTCTTGTGAGTTTCCCGAAGATCATGTCTCCATCATGACTTCACCTTCCCAATAGACTAAGCCTTGGGCTCGATTCAATCCGTATCGCAGAAGTTCAGTGGTATAGCACGATTGAAATTTAACCTAGGCAAATGTTCCTGGGTTTGCTGAGACCCGCATTCAAAGTAAACGATGTTAGCTCAATGGAAAATACATTTTCAATTGCGCTATAGCCCTGAACTTCCACAATACGGATTGAATCAATCCCTGTGTGTGTGTGTATATCTCTTTACACCCCTGTGACACCAATCATGGACACTCCACCTCATACAGTACATGGCTCTATGGGAGCTTTATGTAAGGCTATGCCGTTTTCCGGGTTGAACTTCTGTGTCCATTCTCTCTCTCTGTTTCTTTCTACTCATTCCCTCTGAAGGGAACACACTCAGGTTATCAGAGTGAGAAACAGACAGAAACAGCTAGCAGGAGAGGAAGAAAGGAAGCAACACAGCTAGCAGGAGAGAGAGAGAGAGAGAGAGAGAGAGAGAGAGAGAGAGAGGAACACACAGCTAGCAGGAGAGAGAGAGAGAGAGAGAGAGAGAGAGAGAGAGAGAGAGTGAGAGAGAGAAAGAGAGGAACACACAGCTAGCAGGTGAGAAAGAGAGAGCGAGCGGAGAACACATGGCTAGAAGGAAAGATAGGAACACACAGCAGATATACAGAGGCTTGCGAAAGTCACCCCCTTGGCATTTTTCCTATTTTGTTGCCTTACAACCTGGAATTAAAATACATTTTTGGGGGGGTTGTATCATGTGATTTGCACAACATGCCTACCACTTTGAAGATGGAAAATATTTTTTATTGTGAAACAATCAAGAAATAAGACAAAAAAACAGAAAACTTCAGCGTGCATAACTATTCACATCCCGAAAGTCAATACTTTGTAGAGTCACCTTTTGCAGCAATTTTTGCCCATTCTTCAAAGCAAAACTGCTCCAGCTCCTTCAAGTTGGATGGATTCCTGCTGGTGTACAGTAATCTCTGAAGCTGGAGACTCATATCTCCCTCACTAGCTTTAAGCACCAGCTGTCAGAGCAGCTCACAGATCACTGCACCTGTACATAGCCCATCTGTAAACAGCCCATCTATCTACCTACCTCATCCCCATACTGTATTTATTTATCTTGCTCCTTTGCACCCCAGTATCTCTACTTGCACATTCATCTTCTGCACATCTATCACTCCAGTGTTTGATTGCTATATTGTAATTACTTCGCCACCATGGCCTATTTATTGCCTTAACTTACCTCATTTGCACTCACTGTATATAGACGTTTTGTTTTCTTTTGTTCTACTGTATTATTGAGTGTATGTTTTGTTTATTCCTTTATCTTGGCCAGGTCGCAGTTGCAAATGAGAACTTGTTCTCAACTAGCCTACCTGGTTAAATAAAGGACTTGTTCTCAACTAGCCTACCTGGTTAAATAAAGGACTTGTTCTCAACTAGCCTACCTGGTTAAATAAAGGACTTGTTCTCAACTAGCCTACCTGGTTAAATAAAGGTGAAATAAATAAATAAATAAAGTCATACCAGAGATTCTCATTTGGATTGAGGTCTGGGCTTTGACTTGGCCATTCCAAGCCTTTTAAATGTTTCCCCTTAAACCACGCGAGTGTTGCTTTAGCACTATGCTTAGGGTCATTGTCCTGCTGGATGTGAACCTCCGTCCCAGTCTCAAATCACTGGAAGACTGAAACAGGTTTCCCTCAAGAATTTCCCTGTATTTAGCGCCATCCATCATTCCTTCAATTCTGAACAGTTTCCCAGTCCCTGCCTGATGAAAATTGTGTTCTCGGGGTGACGTGAGGTGTTGGGTGTGCGCCAGACATAGCATTTTCCTTGATGGCCAAAAAGCTACATTTTATTCTCATCTGACCAGAGTACCTTCTTCCATATGGCGAACACCAAACTTGTTTGCTTATTTTTTTCTTTAAGCAATTGCTCTATGGCTTAAAGTGGTTCTATGGTCAGATACTCCAATCTCTGCTGTGGAGCTTTGCAGGTACTTCAAGGTCATCTTTGGTCTCTTTGCTGCCTCTCTGATTAATGCCCTCCTTGCCTGGTCCGTGAGTTTTGGAGGGTGGCCCTCTCTTGGTAGGTTTGTTATGGTGCCATATTCTTTCCATGTTTTAATAATGGATTTAATGATGCTCTGTCGGAAGTTCAACGTTTCAAATGTTTTTTTTTTATAACCCAACCCTGATCTGTATTTCTCCACAACTTTGTCCCTGACCTGTTTGGAGAGCTCCTTGGTCTTCATGTTGCCGCTTGCTTGGTGGTGCCCCTTGCTTAGTGGTGTTGCAGAATCTGGGGCCTTTCAGAACAGGTGTATATATACTGAGATCATGTGACAGATCATGTGTCACTTAGATTGCACACAGGTGGACTTTACTTAACTAATTATGTGTCTTCTGAAGGTAATTGGTTGCACCAGATCTTATTTAGGGCATCATAGCAAAGGGGGTTGATGTATGCACCACTTGTCCATTTTTTTTTTTTATATATATTTTTTAAACAAGTAATTTTTTCCATTTCACATCACCAATTTGGACTATTTTGTGTATGTCCATTACATGAAATCCAAATAAAAATACATTTAAATTACAGGTTATAATGGAACAAAATAGGAAAAACGCCAAAGGGGGATGAATACTTTTTCAAGGATGTAAACACATCCAGTATCTAGCAGGTGTCCCCATCAGAACAAACCTGGGGAGTTTACTAATCGCTCTGTTGGGTTCACGCCAAATGACTAAACATGTTTGTTCAATTAGAAAAATGGATGCAAGCTTCTCTTGTGAGTTTTGATTTGTTTAAACGTAAGATGTTTATTCTTCAGATAAACATTCTCATCATCATTATAGCTATTAATTAATCATCTTCCTTTTTGTCTCCTGTTAAGAAAACACTTCAGTTAATCAACTATTTTCTTTATTCAGTCATAAAAATAAAATAAAAAACATACAAAAATACAAAAAGTGGCTTTTGTTCACTTCCCACCTCCATCCTCATCATCATATGACATCTTTAAACAGAAGCTCGCCAGACACAAATAAATCTTCAAGCCTCAGGAGAGGAACATACAGTTAATTCTGAAAGTATTCAGAGCCCTTGACTTTTTCACATTTTGTTACGTTACTTACAGCCTTATTCTAAAAATGATTAAATAGTTTTTCCCCCTCAATCTACACACAATAACCAATACTGACAAAGCAAAAACAGGTTTTAGACATTTTTACAAACGCATAAAATGTTTAAAACTGATATCACATTTACATAAGTATTCAGACCCTTTACTCAGTACTTTAGAATGACTCTACAAGCTTGGCACACCTGTATTTGGGGAGTTTCTCCCATTCTTCTCTGCAGATCCTCTCCAGCTCTGTCAGGTTGGATGGGGAGCGTCGCTACACAGCTATTTTCAGGTCTCTCCAGAGATGTTCGATCGGGTTCAAGTCCGGGCTCTGGCTGGGCCACTCAAGGACATTGAGACTTGTCCTGAAGCCACTCCTGCGTTGTCGTGGCTGTGTGCTTAGGGTTGTTGTCCTTTTGGAAGGTGAACCTTCGCCCCAGTCTGGCTCTTCTCCAAGGTCCTTCTTCCCCAATTGCTCAGTTTGGCCGGGCGGCCAGCTCTAGGAAGAGTCTTGGTGGTTCCAAACTTCTTCCATTTAAGAATGATGGAGGCCACTGTGTTCTTGGGGACCTTCAATGCCGCAGAAATGTTTTGGTACCCTTCCCCAGATCTGTGCCTCGACACAATCCTGTCTCGGAGCTCTACGGACAATTCCTTCTACCTCATGGTTTGGTTTTTGCTCTGACATGCACTGTCAACTGTGGGACCTTATATAAACAGATGTGTGCCTTTCCAAATCATGTCCAATCAATTTAATTTACCACAGGTGGACTCCAATCAAGTTGTAGAAACATCTTAAGGATGATCAATGGAAACAGGATGCACCTGAGCTCAATTTAGAGTCTCATATCAAAGGGTCTGAATACTTATGTAAATAAGGTATTTCTGTTTTTTATTTTAATACATTTGCGAAAATGTCTAATAACCTCTTTTCGCTTCGTCATTATAGAGTATTGTGTGTAGATTGATGACAAAAAAAAATCTATTTAATTAATTTTAGAATAACAAAATGTGGATAAAGGGAAAGGGTCTGAAAACTTTCCGAAGGCAATGATTCAGTCCAAATGAATAAAAAAAATAAATTAAAATCAAATCACCTGGAGGGCAATAAACAGCAGAGTCTAACACAAACACAAAAGCGTGTAGAAACAAAATACAAATCACAGGAAAAATAGGCAGATTTTCTCCCTTCTCCTTGACAACTCGTTTCGTTTGATCCATAAAGCTTGTCCCATAGGTTCTGAATTCTTTACAATGGTTTTGCCCCACAGAATGTTTCATTTTTTAATTTAACCTTTATTTAACTAGGCAAGTCAGTTAAGAACAAATTCTTATTTTCAATGACGGCCTACCGGGGAACAGTGGGTTAACTGCCTTGTTCAGAGGCAGAACGACAGATTTTTTACCTTGTCAGCTCGGGGATTCGATCTTGCAACCTTTCGGTTACAAGTCCAACACTCTAACCACTAGGCTACCTGCCGCCCCAAATGTATCATTGAAATCTGGTGCCAACATGGCGCCAATTACACTTCTAAATCCCAAGCAAATTTAGCCTAACTAATATCACATCACACATCTGGGTCATTTTTGGTCATTCTGGGTCATTCTAAAAATCTTCCAACATTTTAAAAATGCAAATGTATTAAATTTCATTCCAACTAGTCGCGTGGAGTATCTTTACTGCTCACCAGTAGCTAAAGACCTATTTAGGAGGATGGTTACCGCCCCAGATCACTTGACCCCATCCAGTTTGAGGATCCAGGCCTGGGCCGGGGTTTGGGGTAACTCAGGGAGGAGGAGGATCAGACCCCGGGGGTGGAGAGGAGCCCATCTCAGAGGCTCAGGGTTCCCCAATAATGTCACCTGGGACAAGGGGAGAGCAGAGAAGGAGAGCAGGGGAGAGAAGGAGAGCAGGGGAGAGAAGAGAGCAGAGAAGGAGAGCAGAGAAGGAGAGCAGTGGAGAGAAGGAGAGCAGAGAAGGAGAGCAGGGGACAGAAGGAGAGCAGAGAAGGAGAGCAGGGGACAGAAGGAGAGCAGAGAAGGAGAGCAGGGGAGAGAAGGAGAGCAGAGAAGGAGAGCAGGGGAGAGAAGGAGAGCAGAGAAGGAGAGCAGGGGAGAGAAGGAGAGCAGAGAAGGAGAGCAGAGAAAGAGAGCAGGGGACAGAAGGAGAGCAGAGAAGGAGAGCAGAGAAGGAGAGCAGGGGAGAGAAGGAGAGCAGAGAAGGAGAGCAGGGGAGAGAAGGAGAGCAGAGAAGGAGAGCAGGGGACAGAAGGAGAGCAGAGAAGGAGAGCAGAGAAGGAGAGCAGGGGAGAGAAGGAGAGCAGAGAAGGAGAGCAGGGGAGAGAAGGAGAGCAGAGAAGGAGAGCAGAGAAGGAGAGCAGAGAAGGAGAGCAGAGAAGGAGAGCAGGGGACAGGAGAGCAGAGAGATTCGCAAGTCAGTGGCTAGGTTAAGGCTTCGCTTGAAATTATTCTTCATAAGGTCTGTGGCCATATGTATGAAAGATCTCAGTGGGAGTGCAGATCTAGGATCAGTGTAGCCTTTTGAACCTATTACTCTACTGTAATAGGTTCAACTCCACTCACCGTGGGGCTCTCTGCTGTAATAGGCTCAACTCCACTCACCGTGGTGCTCTCTGCTGTAACAGGTTCAGACAGGTGGAATGTGTACACAGTGGGTTTCGTCATGAAGACAGCATACACACTGGAGTATTTGGAATTGGAGGTGTACCTACGACAAGAGAGAAAGGGGGGAACGAGAGAGAGGGGAGAGAGAGAGACAGGAGAGAGAGAGACAGGAGAGAGAGAGACAGGAGAGAGAGAGACAGGAGAGAGAGAGAAAGGGGGGAACGAGACAGGAGAGAGAGAGAGGGGAGAGAGAGAGGGGAGAGAGAGAGACAGGAGAGAGAGAGACAGGAGAGAGAGAGAGACAGGAGAGAGAGAGAGACAGGAGAGAGAGAGAGAGACAGGAGAGAGAGAGAGAGACAGGAGAGAGAGAGAGACAGGAGAGAGAGAGAGGGGAGAGAGAGAGACGGGAGAGAGAGAGACAGGAGAGAGAGAGACAGGAGAGAGAGAGACAGGAGAGAGAGAGAGACAGGAGCTATTCAACACATTACTTTCAAAACCCTGCTTAGGAGATACCTTGGGAGTCAGTGTATCAGATGTGTTAATGCCAGGCTGAAACAAAATCCTGCATCCCTTAACAAATACCACTAGAAGCCCCATCCTCTCTCTCTCTCCCCCTCCCTCCCTCTCCCTCCCTCCCTCCCTCCCTCCCTCCCTCACCAGACAGGCACGGTGGCATTCTCGGTCTGGATCCTCCAGGGTTTGGAGGAGTAGATGGCCTCTCCGTTGACCTCCAGCCAGGCCCCAATGCCCCTCAACCTCTCCTCAAACACTGGGGGGATCATACCGTCAGGGGTAGGACCCACATTCAGCAGATAGTTACCCCCCATGGCCACGGTTTGGACCAGGTCCTGGAGAGGAGAACAGGGACGATCAGAACATGCAGTCGGCCCAGACAGATGAACGTTCCACTGATATTAGTCCTATCATTTATAAATATCTAAATCACTGCAACCATACAGAATGGACAAAACATTATGAACACATACTCCTTCCATGACATAGACTGACCAGGTGAATCCAGGTGAAATCTATGATCCCTTATTGACGTCACATTTTAAATCCACTTCAAATCAGTGTAGATGAAGGGAACGAGACGGGTTAAAGAAGGATTTTTAAGAGAGTTGTACAGATGAGTGTCCTTTCCTCACTGGGCAGGTTACCTGACTAGTGTAGGAGGGTGAATCAGTAAGGTATGTGTTCTCTCTCACCTGTATGATACTGGGCAGGTTACCTGACTAGTGTAGGAGGGTGAATCAGTAAGGTATGTGTTCTCTCTCACCTGTATGATACTGGGCAGGTTACCTGACTAGTGTAGGAGGGTGAATCAGTAAGGTATGTGTTCTCTCTCACCTGTACGATACTGGGCAGGCTACCTGACTAGTGTAGGAGGGTGAATCAGTAAGGTATGTGTTCTCTCTCACCTGTACGATACTGGGCAGGTTACCTGACTAGTGTAGGAGGGTGAATCAGTAAGGTGTGTGTTCTCTCTCACCTGTACGATACTGGGCAGGTTACCTGACTAGTGTAGGAGGGTGAATCAGTAAGGTGTGTGTTCTCTCTCACCTGTATGATACTGGGCAGGTTACCTGACTAGTGTAGGAGGGTGAATCAGTAAGGTATGTGTTCTCTCTCACCTGTATGATACTGGGCAGGTTACCTGACTAGTGTAGGAGGGTGAATCAGTAAGGTATGTGTTCTCTCTCACCTGTACGATACTGGGCAGGTTACCTGACTAGTGTAGGAGGGTGAATCAGTAAGGTATGTGTTCTCTCTCACCTGTATGATACTGGGCAGGTTACCTGACTAGTGTAGGAGGGTGAATCAGTAAGGTATGTGTTCTCTCTCACCTGTATGATACTGGGCAGGTTACCTGACTAGTGTAGGAGGGTGAATCAGTAAGGTATGTGTTCTCTCTCACCTGTATGATACTGGGCAGGTTACCTGACTAGTGTAGGAGGGTGAATCAGTAAGGTATGTGTTCTCTCTCACCTGTATGATACTGGGCAGGTTACCTGACTAGTGTAGGAGGGTGAATCAGTAAGGTATGTGTTCTCTCTCACCTGTATGATACTGGGCAGGTTACCTGACTAGTGTAGGAGGGTGAATCAGTAAGGTGTGTGTTCTCTCTCACCTGTATGATACTGGGCAGGTTACCTGACTAGTGTAGGAGGGTGAATCAGTAAGGTATGTGTTCTCTCTCACCTGTATGATACTGGGCAGGTTACCTGACTAGTGTAGGAGGGTGAATCAGTAAGGTATGTGTTCTCTCTCACCTGTATGATACTGGGCAGGTTACCTGACTAGTGTAGGAGGGTGAATCAGTAAGGTATGTGTTCTCTCAAACCTGTATGATACTGGGCAGGTTACCTGACTAGTGTAGGAGGGTGAATCAGTAAGGTATGTGTTCTCTCTCACCTGTATGATACTGGGCAGGTTACCTGACTAGTGTAGGAGGGTGAATCAGTAAGGTATGTGTTCTCTCTCACCTGTATGATACTGGGCAGGTTACCTGACTAGTGTAGGAGGGTGAATCAGTAAGGTATGTGTTCTCTCTCCCCTGTATGATACTGGGCAGGTTACCTGACTAGTGTAGGAGGGTGAATCAGTAAGGTATGTGTTCTCTCTCACCTGTACGATACTGGGCAGGTTACCTGACTAGTGTAGGAGGGTGAATCAGTAAGGTATGTGTTCTCTCTCACCTGTACGATACTGGGCAGGTTACCTGACTAGTGTAGGAGGGTGAATCAGTAAGGTATGTGTTCTCTCTCACCTGTACGATACTGGGCAGGTTACCTGACTAGTGTAGGAGGGTGAATCAGTAAGGTATGTGTTCTCTCTCACCTGTATGATACTGGGCAGGTTACCTGACTAGTGTAGGAGGGTGAATCAGTAAGGTATGTGTTCTCTCTCACCTGTATGATACTGGGCAGGTTACCTGACTAGTGTAGGAGGGTGAATCAGTAAGGTATGTGTTCTCTCTCACCTGTATGATACTGGGCAGGTTACCTGACTAGTGTAGGAGGGTGAATCAGTAAGGTGTGTGTTCTCTCTCACCTGTACGATACTGGGCAGGTTACCTGACTAGTGTAGGAGGGTGAATCAGTAAGGTATGTGTTCTCTCTCACCTGTATGATACTGGGCAGGTTACCTGACTAGTGTAGGAGGGTGAATCAGTAAGGTATGTGTTCTCTCTCACCTGTATGATACTGGGCAGGTTACCTGACTAGTGTAGGAGGGTGAATCAGTAAGGTATGTGTTCTCTCTCACCTGTATGATACTGGGCAGGTTACCTGACTAGTGTAGGAGGGTGAATCAGTAAGGTATGTGTTCTCTCTCACCTGTACGATACTGGGCAGGTTACCTGACTAGTGTAGGAGGGTGAATCAGTAAGGTATGTGTTCTCTCTCACCTGTATGATACTGGGCAGGTTACCTGACTAGTGTAGGAGGGTGAATCAGTAAGGTGTGTGTTCTCTCTCACCTGTACGATACTGGGCAGGTTACCTGACTAGTGTAGGAGGGTGAATCAGTAAGGTATGTGTTCTCTCTCACCTGTACGATACTGGGCAGGTTACCTGACTAGTGTAGGAGGGTGAATCAGTAAGGTATGTGTTCTCTCTCACCTGTACGATACTGGGCAGGTTACCTGACTAGTGTAGGAGGGTGAATCAGTAAGGTATGTGTTCTCTCTCACCTGTACGATACTGGGCAGGTTACCTGACTAGTGTAGGAGGGTGAATCAGTAAGGTATGTGTTCTCTCTCACCTGTATGATACTGGGCAGGTTACCTGACTAGTGTAGGAGGGTGAATCAGTAAGGTATGTGTTCTCTCTCACCTGTATGATACTGGGCAGGTTACCTGACTAGTGTAGGAGGGTGAATCAGTAAGGTGTGTGTTCTCTCTCACCTGTATGATACTGGGCAGGTTACCTGACTAGTGTAGGAGGGTGAATCAGTAAGGTATGTGTTCTCTCTCACCTGTATGATACTGGGCAGGTCCATCAGTTCAGAGAGCCTCATGGTCCTGCGGTAACCCCAGGACTGGGTGTCTACAGACTGACACTTCTCCCACTTGTGTTTGGGCAGCTCCCCAGGGGTGTATTTGTCTGCACAGTTATAGTAGCCACCGTGTTTACAGTAACACCCCGCCCCCCACCTGTCATTGGTCACAATCACGTCCTGGAGGGAGGGGGGGGATACAAATGACAGCCAATCAGAGACAAATGAGTGAACAGACAGGAAGTGATCACATGCATGTTTACTGGTATCTTTTTTCAGATTCGGTCACTATAACAGCACAGAAAAAAAATAATGCATGAAATGAAATGTATGCATTCACTACTGTAAGTCGCGTCTGCTAAATGACTAAAATGTAAATGTAAAATAACACACACATTTCATGGAGGTTGTTAATTCAAATTCATCCATAGACTGGACTGGACACTGAAAATATATGTTGTTTCCCAGTCCCCAAACCCTTGTTCAGGATATCAGTAACCCCTTGCAAATTACAGGGTGTACATGAATTTGTCAGCAGTCTAACACTAAAATACCTGATTCAACTAATCATCAAAGCCTTGATTAACTGAATGAAATATGAGCTGGGTTGGAATGAAAACCTGCCACCACTACTGTAGGTCTCCAGGTCCAGACTTGGTAAAAAAAAAAACACTGCCCTAGAAGTCAATAGGTTTCTACGTTCCAAACGGATCCCTATTCCCGTCCTAGTGCACTATTTTAGACCAGAGCCCTATAGTAGTGCACTATGTAGGGAATAGGGTTGCATATGGGACGCAACTACCTAGGTGACGATGGGTAGGAAGTCCTCACTTTAACGGGACTGTCGTTGTAGAGCCAGGCCAGGAATTCTGTTGAGTTCCAGTAGGTATCAGGAGCTTCCCAATCCCCATCGGACCAGATCAGTTCTGGCTTGTAGCTAGACCACAGGAGAGACCGGTGAGGGAAAATGGGTGTCTGAACAAAAGCTATGTTTGTGTCACATGTGGTAGTCTAAGCACCGCTATAAGACCTTTAGCCCTGTTTTAAATATATATGACGGAGATAGACTTACAATTTAGTATACTGTACCTCAATCTCAGCCATAATAAGAATAAAAAAAACATGTTTTTTAGTATCCACAGTAGACCTATTCTGGCCTAAATTACCTTAGGACCATGTCATAAAGCTCAGGCAGCAGTTTCTTCAAGACAAAGTCCTGTGTTGTGAAGTTGTTCTTTTTGTCCGCCAGGTAGAGGGGGTTGAACCATTCATACAGGGAGTTATAGAGTCCATAGTGCAGCGACCTGTGAACAGACAACACAAAAACAACAGCTGATACTGGGAGGGATAGAGTCCATAGTGCAGCGACCTGCGAACAGACAACACAAAAACAACACAAAAACAACAGCTGATACTGGGTACGGACAGGGAACTGTCAGGAGACAGCAGCTGATACTGGGAGGAATAGGGAACTGTCCAGAGACAGCAGCTGATACTGGGAGGGATAGGGAACTGTCAGGAGACAGCAGCTGATACTGGGAGGGATAGGGAACTGTCCAGAGACAGCAGCTGATACTGGGAGGGATAGGGAACTGTCAGGAGACAGCAGCTGATACTGGGAGGGATAGGGAACTGTCCAGAGACAGCAGCTGATACTGGGAGGGATAGGGAACTGTCAGGAAACAGCAGCTGATACTGAGAGGGATAGGGAACTGTCCAGAGACAGTGCTGATACTGGGAGGGATAGGGAACTGTCCAGAGACAGCAGCTGATACTGGGAGGGATAGGGAACTGTCCAGAGACAGCAGCTGATACTGGGAGGGATAGGGAACTGTCAGGAGACAGCAGCTGATACTGGGAGGGATAGGGAACTGTCATGAGACAGCAGCTGATACTGGGAGGGATAGGGAACTGTCCAGAGACAGCAGCTGATACTGGGAGGGATAGGGAACTGTCCAGAGACAGCAGCTGATCCTGGGAGGGATAGGGAACTGTCAAGAGACAGCAGCTGATACTGGGAGGGATAGGGAACTGTCCAGAGACAGCAGCTGATACTGGGAGGGATAGGGAACTGTCAAGAGACAGCAGCTGATACTGGGAGGGACAGGGAACTGTCCAGAGACAGCAGCTGATACTGGGAGGGATAGGGAACTGTCAGGAGACAGCAGCTGATACTGGGAGGGATAGGGAACTGTCAGGAGACAGCAGCTGATACTGGGAGGGATAGGGAACTGTCAGGAGACAGCAGCTGATACTGGGAGGGATAGGGAACTGTCCAGAGACAGGAGCTGATACTGGGAGGGATAGGGAACTGTCAGGAGACAGCAGCTGATACTGGGAGGGATAGGGAACTGTCCAGAGACAGCAGCTGATACCGGGAGGGATAGGGAACTGTCCAGAGACAGCAGCTGATACCGGGAGGGATAGGGAACTGTCCAGAGACAGCAGCTGATACCGGGAGGGATAGGGAACTGTCCAGAGACAGCAGCTGATACCGGGAGGGATAGGGAACTGTTGAGAGACAGCAGCTGATACTGGGAGGGATAGGGAACTGTCAGGAGACAGCAGCTGATACTGGGAGGGATAGGGAACTGTCCAGAGACAGCAGCTAATACTGGGAGGGATAGGGAACTGTCCAGAGACAGCAGCTGATACTGGGAGGGATAGGGAACTGTCAGGAGACAGCAGCTGATACTGGGAGGGATAGGGAACTGTCAGGAGACAGCAGCTGATACTGGGAGGGATAGGGAACTGTCAGGAGACAGCAGCTGATACTGGGAGGGATAGGGAACTGTCAGGAGACAGCAGCTGATACTGGGAGGGATAGGGAACTGTCCAGAGACAGCAGCTGATACTGGGAGGGATAGGGAACTGTCCAGAGACAGCAGCTGATACTGGGAGGGATAGGGAACTGTCAGGATACAGCAGCTGATACTGGGAGGGATAGGGAACTGTCAGGATACAGCAGCTGATACTGGGAGGGATAGGGAACTGTCAGGAGACAGCAGCTGATACTGGGAGGGGAAGGGAACTGTCCAGAGACAGCAGCTGATACTGGGAGGGACAGGGAACTGTCAGGAGACAGTAGCTGATACTGGGAGGGATAGGGAACTGTCCAGAGACAGCAGCTGATACCGGGAGGGATAGGGAACTGTCCAGAGACAGCAGCTGATACCGGGAGGGATAGGGAACTGTCCAGAGACAGCAGCTGATACCGGGAGGGATAGGGAACTGTCGAGAGACAGCAGCTGATACTGGGAGGGATAGGGAACTGTCAGGAGACAGCAGCTGATACTGGGAGGGATAGGGAACTGTCCAGAGACAGCAGCTAATACTGGGAGGGATAGGGAACTGTCCAGAGACAGCAGCTGATACTGGGAGGGATAGGGAACTGTCAGGAGACAGCAGCTGATACTGGGAGGGATAGGGAACTGTCCAGAGACAGCAGCTGATACTGGGAGGGATAGGGAACTGTCCAGAGACAGCAGCTGATACTGGGAGGGATAGGGAACTGTCCAGAGACAGCAGCTGATACTGGGAGGGATAGGGAACTGTCAGGAGACAGCAGCTGATACTGGGAGGGATAGGGAACTGTCAGGAGACAGCAGCTGATACTGGGAGGGATAGGGAACTGTCAGGAGACAACAGCTGATACTGGGAGGGATAGGGAACTGTCAGGAGACAGCAGCTGATACTGGGAGGGATAGGGAACTGTCCAGAGACAGCAGCTGATACTGGGAGGGATAGGGAACTGTCCAGAGACAGCAGCTGATACTGGGAGGGATAGGGAACTGTCAGGATACAGCAGCTGATACTGGGAGGGATAGGGAACTGTCAGGATACAGCAGCTGATACTGGGAGGGATAGGGAACTGTCAGGAGACAGCAGCTGATACTGGGAGGGGTAGGGAACTGTCCAGAGACAGCAGCTGATACTGGGAGGGACAGGGAACTGTCAGGAGACAGTAGCTGATACTGGGAGGGATAGGGAACTGTCCAGAGACAGCAGCTGATACTGGGAGGGATAGGGAACTGTCCAGAGACAGCAGCTGATACTGGGAGGGATAGGGAACTGTCCAGAGACAGCAGCTGATACTGGGAGGGATAGGGAACTGTCCAGAGACAGCAGCTGATACTGGGAGGGATAGGGAACTGTCCAGAGACAGCAGCTGATACTGGGAGGGATAGGGAACTGTCCAGAGACAGCAGCTGATACTGGGAGGGATAGGGAACTGTCCAGAGACAGCAGCTGATACTGGGAGGGATAGGGAACTGTCAGGATACAGCAGCTGATACTGGGAGGGATAGGGAACTGTCAGGACACAGCAGCTGATACTGGGAGGGATAGGGAACTGTCAGGAGACAGCAGCTGATACTGGGAGGGATAGGGAACTGTCCGGAAACAGCAGCTGATACTGGGAGGGATAGGGAACTGTCAGGAGACAGCAGCTGATACTGCGAGGGATAGGGAACTGTCCAGAGACAGCAGCTGATACTGGGAGGGATAGGGAACTGTCCAGAGACAGCAGCTGATACTGGGAGGGATAGGGAACTGTCCAGAGACAGCAGCTGATACTGGGAGGGATAGGGAACTGTCCAGAGACAGCAGCTGATACTGGGAGGGATAGGGAACTGTCCAGAGACAGCAGCTGATACTGGGAGGGATAGGGAACTGTCCAGAGACAGCAGCTGATACTGGGAGGGATAGGGAACTGTCCAGAGACAGCAGCTGATACTGGGAGGGATAGGGAACTGTCCAGAGACAGCAGCTGATACTGGGAGGGACAGGAAACTGTCCAGAGACAGCAGCTGATACTGGGAGGGACAGGGAACTGTCCAGAGACAGCAGCTGATACTGGGAGGGATAGGGAACTGTCAGGAGACAGCAGCTGATACTGGGAGGGATAGGGAACTGTCCAGAGACAGCAGCTGATACTGGGAGGGATAGGGAACTGTCCAGAGACAGCAGCTGATACTGGGAGGGATAGGGAACTGTCCAGAGACAGCAGCTGATACTGGGAGGGATAGGGAACTGTCCAGAGACAGCAGCTGATACTGGGAGGGATAGGGAACTGTCCAGAGACAGCAGCTGATACTGGGAGGGATAGGGAACTGTCCAGAGACAGCAGCTGATACTGGGAGGGATAGGGAACTGTCCAGAGACAGCAGCTGATACTGGGAGGGATAGGGAACTGTCCAGAGACAGCAGCTGATACTGGGAGGGATAGGGAACTGTCCAGAGACAGCAGCTGATACTGGGAGGGATAGGGAACTGTCCAGATACAGCAGCTGATACTGGGAGGGATAGGGAACTGTCCAGAGACAGCAGCTGATACTGGGAGGGATAGGGAACTGTCCAGAGACAGCAGCTGATACTGGGAGGGATAGGGAACTGTCAGGAGACAGCAGCTGATACTGGGAGGGATAGGGAACTGTCCAGAGACAGCAGCTGATACTGGGAGGGATAGGGAACTGTCCAGAGACAGCAGCTGATACTGGGAGGGATAGGGAACTGTCAGGATACAGCAGCTGATACTGGGAGGGATAGGGAACTGTCAGGATACAGCAGCTGATACTGGGAGGGATAGGGAACTGTCAGGAGACAGCAGCTGATACTGGGAGGGGTAGGGAACTGTCCAGAGACAGCAGCTGATACTGGGAGGGACAGGGAACTGTCAGGAGACAGTAGCTGATACTGGGAGGGATAGGGAACTGTCCAGAGACAGCAGCTGATACTGGGAGGGATAGGGAACTGTCCAGAGACAGCAGCTGATACTGGGAGGGATAGGGAACTGTCCAGAGACAGCAGCTGATACTGGGAGGGATAGGGAACTGTCCAGAGACAGCAGCTGATACTGGGAGGGATAGGGAACTGTCCAGAGACAGCAGCTGATACTGGGAGGGATAGGGAACTGTCCAGAGACAGCAGCTGATACTGGGAGGGATAGGGAACTGTCCAGAGACAGCAGCTGATACTGGGAGGGATAGGGAACTGTCAGGATACAGCAGCTGATACTGGGAGGGATAGGGAACTGTCAGGACACAGCAGCTGATACTGGGAGGGATAGGGAACTGTCAGGAGACAGCAGCTGATACTGGGAGGGATAGGGAACTGTCCGGAAACAGCAGCTGATACTGGGAGGGATAGGGAACTGTCAGGAGACAGCAGCTGATACTGCGAGGGATAGGGAACTGTCCAGAGACAGCAGCTGATACTGGGAGGGATAGGGAACTGTCCAGAGACAGCAGCTGATACTGGGAGGGATAGGGAACTGTCCAGAGACAGCAGCTGATACTGGGAGGGATAGGGAACTGTCCAGAGACAGCAGCTGATACTGGGAGGGATAGGGAACTGTCCAGAGACAGCAGCTGATACTGGGAGGGATAGGAACTGTCCAGAGACAGCAGCTGATACTGGGAGGGATAGGGAACTGTCAGAGACAGCAGCTGATACTGGGAGGGATAGGGAACTGTCCAGAGACAGCAGCTGATACTGGGAGGGATAGGGAAACTGTCCAGAGACAGCAGCTGATACTGGGAGGGACTAGGGAACTGTCAGAGACAGCAGCTGATACTGGGAGGGATAGGGAACTGTCAGGAGACAGCAGCTGATACTGGGAGGATAGGGAACTGTCCAGAGACAGCAGCTGATACTGGGAGGGATAGGGAACTGTCCAGAGACAGCAGCTGATACTGGGAGGGATAGGGAACTGTCCAGAGACAGCAGCTGATACTGGGAGGGATAGGGAACTGTCCAGAGACAGCAGCTGATACTGGGAGGGATAGGGAACTGTCCAGAGACAGCAGCTGATACTGGGAGGGATAGGGAAACTGTCCAGAGACAGCAGCTGATACTGGGAGGGATAGGGAACTGTCCAGAGACAGCAGCTGATACTGGGAGGGATAGGGAACTGTCCAGAGACAGCAGCTGATACTGGGAGGGATAGGGAACTGTCCAGAGACAGCAGCTGATACTGGGAGGGATAGGGAACTGTCCAGATACAGCAGCTGATACTGGGAGGGATAGGGAACTGTCCAGAGACAGCAGCTGATACTGGGAGGGATAGGGAACTGTCCAGAGACAGCAGCTGATACTGGGAGGGATAGGGAACTGTCCAGAGACAGCAGCTGATACTGGGAGGGATAGGAAACTGTCCAGAGACAGCAGCTGATACTGGGAGGGACAGGGAACTGTCCAGAGACAGCAGCTGATACTGGGAGGTATAGGGAACTGTCCAGAGACAGCAGCTGATACTGGGAGGGATAGGGAACTGTCAGGAGACAGCAGCTGATACTGGGAGGGATAGGGAACTGTCCAGAGACAGCAGCTGATACTGGGAGGGATAGGGAACTGTCCAGAGACAGCAGCTGATACTGGGAGGGATAGGGAACTGTTGAAAGTCAACATTGAACCTTATGGCCTTGTTATGAGTGTGTCCTGTCCTCTGGGCATCTGCATTGCTTACTCTTTAGGGGTTTTAGGCTGGGTATCTGTAAAGCAATTTGTGACATCTGCTATTGTAAAAAAAAAAAAAAAAGGCTTTCTAAAATACATTTAATTGAATACAGAACTATTTCTGCTGTCAGCTACAAGCCTGGGCTTATTATAAACACCTATATAAAATAGATCTATGACAAATAGAGATGTCTTCCAATTCAATCCCTGCATTCAGTAGAATTTGCTTCAGCACATAACAGCTTACTCTCCCACATAGAATCACCCCGATAACAACTAGGACAGTTCTACGCAAAACTGAACACAGATCAGTGTCTATAGACAGTTTCAACCCTTCTCTAGGTGCCTTACCTAAGATTACAGCAGGTTAGATCATACAACGCCTGTCGTATTTAGCTAAGCACATCATTATGTTATAGCAATCTGATGCCCAACGACACGGTCGACGATGTGGCACGCAACCATTGGTTGATGTATGTAAAGTCTGAGCAAAGGAACACCACCCATCTACCAATAACATTATCCAATACAAATTAGGTGAAAACTGTCCTCAGATCAGCATCTATTGATAACTTCAACCCTTCTCTCTCTCTCTGTTGTCAATCGGGTGCCTTGTTTAGCCTACCTGTTGCGTACAGCCTCTGCCAGGTCTCCCACCAGGTCTCTGTGTGGTCCAGTATCCACAGAGTTCCAATTCCAGGAGTAGGAAGAGGGCCAGGTAGTGAATCCTTCATGGTGCTTCGCTGTCAGAACCACATACCTGGAGATACATGGGACAGGTAAAGACTGGGGAAAGACCTGTAGCCTTTAAATTATAGGCTGTAATACTGTACTACAGTCTCTGCCAGACTACGGTAGTGCACTTTCCCCATTTTAATTATTATTATTAAAAATATATATTTAACCTTTATTTAAGTAGGCAGTGTTGCTGGTTTAATACCTACAACCGTTTTTTAATCACTACAGATTGTGTTGCCTATTGGTATAAAAAATATAGGTATAGAAACTGAATAAGACGTTACTTTGCACCGGAAGCCTCGAATATGTCAGCCCAGTCATCCGGGTCAAAGAACTGGGCATGGAACTGGGGCGCGAAATCTGGATAGCTGAACCCGGGCGGGTAGTTATCCAGCATGTACTGAACACACTTCTGATCAGGTGGGTTTTGGCCTTTCCAATGCCACCAGAACCACTCGCTCTCGAACCCGGGGACGGAGAACACCCCCCAGTGGACGAAAATCCCGAACTTGGCTTCATCGTACCACGTAGGAAGCGGTCTTGCGTCCAAACTCTCCCAGTTCGCTTGGTATCGCGTCCCGCTTGCTGGTATTAATATGAACCAAGCGGCGAGCAGGAGAAATACCCAGCTTTCCTGAGCAAACATTACTGTTGAAACAAACGGAGGCTTTACCAATGTGAAGGTTGCAGAGTTAACAGAATAATTATACGTTAAGTAGTTATTCTATGAGGTTATTCCGGGCGGGACGGCGCGGTCTTTCTGCTGCGTCTACAAGCGGTGATATCAACAATCAAACTAAACCGTAACGTTTTATATCGGTTTACAGGCATAATGTACTGTAAAACATTACGGAGGGAGAAACGACCATGTCGTTATGTGCAGTAAATGTAGATCACTCTGGTCCGTAAAACTATCACATGACTGTAGTCATATGACTTGTGTTAAACTGTTCCGGGTCGAGCTGTGAGAGAAGCGTTTCAACATCACGATCTCCTCTTAGTTTAGAAAACGTTATAAAGAGCAGCACTGTAGTGACGTTTTATCTCACATGTTGTCAACACAATGAGGTTGATGTTATTCCCGTTCATGAATCTATTGCAGAAGCCTTTTGACAGCATGTACTGAAGCCGATTCATTGAATCCACACTTGCATTATTCCCAGTGGTCGGCATTTAGGCTCTGACAACGAACAGCACACAGACCTACACTAGGTTTTAGCCATTTCTAACTACGAAAAGAATTTTGGCAAACAGATTGTGAACCGAAAAGTGTACGTTTGATTCTAGGAATGAATATATGTATATGTGTGTGTGTATATGTATATGTGTGTGTGTGTGTGTGTGTGTTGGTTAGGGTGTAGGGGCAGATTTGTAATGTTGTCATTCAGAGATTTTATCTATTTACTTTTATTCTGATCAATGGAACATTTCTCATTCTTAATGGGCTAAACATTGGCGGGTCATTTCTGCGCTTGTCAGCAAGAACACTGCTGTTATTTTCCGTATTTTATTATTCCACTTCTCAAAGTTGCCAGTGTAAAAACACATCTGAAATCTGAAATGCCGACTTGTGTCTTTGATAATATGTATTTTATTTTTTTTAACAGCCATTCGTGGTCAGTTTTCAATAAGTCATACAAATAAACGGGTTGGGTATGAAATGCTCCAGGAATCAGATATAATCTGACATTTTAGTATTATGCACATTTATTTGTATTTATTTCGCCTTTATTTAACCAGGTAGGCCAGTTGAGAACAAGTTCTCATTTACACATGACAGGCTACTCATAAAAGGCATATTTTCTAAGATGATAGCAAGGAGACTGCGGTCTATGGGCAAGGAGACTGGCCGGCGTTGAAAATAAGAATTTGTTCCTAACCGACTTGGCTAGTTAAAGAAACATTAAATAAAACATGTTTAAGCAGTGGTATCACTCCTGGCATGTGTCACATCCAACTTTCCACCTGAGAACATGTATCAGTCACTGCTTCCAACATTCCTACTTATCTCTAGCATCTCCCTATCTCATTTAATTACTGTCTGAATGAAGTGTCAAACCACCTAAAGAAATGTGTGTTTTTTTTTTTTTTTAAGAAACTTTCAATGTCACCCCCCCCCCCCCCAAAAAACCTCAAAGTTCAAAGTCGTAGCTTTTTTTTGTTGCTGTTCATTTAATGTTCAAAGCATCCTGTATACACCTGACCTGTGGTTTTTATTGTTTTTATTTCCCACCCTGGTCATTGGCTTAAGCCATGGAAAAATACATAGAATTACAGGAAATTAGCTTTAAAACAGCACGATTTTCCTAGGGGTGGGTTGTGCCAAAGGGGCAATGAAATTCACATTGCTTATCTCATTCCAACCTTCTTTCAAAAGTGCGCAGCCCCGCTGCCCCATGGGAAAAACTTTAGAATAGCATTCTAGTCTACTGAATCATCACGAAATCCTTCTGAATCTGGCAGAGACAAAACAAAAAAAATCCTAGAAATAATTGATTTGCAGACAAGCAGACTGATTGTTGATCTACCTTTTTTATTGTGATAAGTCACACATAAGGACTTTAAAAATAGCTATAGAGACCAACTCCCCAATGTCAATCTACAGAAGAATTAGCATTAAAAAAAGACTGGCTAACAGTACTTCAAAACACATGATCATTAATTCACATAGCCTATAATGACAGTGCATTTTCATTTCAGTTTACACAATATAAAGATTGTCCACATACCAAAAAAGGAACAAGTAGCCTACAACACAGAGATATTGTCATGAAAAGTGGAACATTCAACTTTGTGCTTTCTGTATACCCTGTTGCAATGCACATTTCTACCGAGAACAAATAACTGTTTTTGGTGTGCCATTGTAACAGTTGAGCTTCCGTCCCTCTCCTCGCCCCTACCTGGGCTCGAACCAGGGACCCTCTGCACACATCGACAACAGCCACCCTCGATGCATCGTTACCCATCGCTCCACAAAAGCCGCGGCCCTTGCAGAGCAAGGGGAACAACTACTTCAAGGTCTCAGAGCAAGTGACGTCGCCGATTGAAACGCTATTAGCGCGCACCACCGCTAACTAACTAGCCATTTCACATCCGTTACACCGTTTATAAAAAATCCATGTTTTTCTGGTTCTGATGTTAACATTGCTGAATATATTGGTATCAGGACCACTAAGTCGAACATACTGCATCTCCCTCAGCCTGGTGGTTAGAGCGGGTAGCCTGGTGGTTAGAGCGGGTAGCCTGGTGGTTAGAGCAGGTAGCCTGGTGGTTAGAGCAGGTAGCCTGGTGGTTAGAGCGGGTAGCCTGGTGGTTAGAGCGGGTAGCCTGGTGGTTAGAGCGGGTAGCCTGGTGGTTAGAGCGGGTAGCCTGGTGGTTAGAGCAGGTAGCCTGGTGGTTAGAGCAGGTAGCCTAGTGGTTAGAGCGGGTAGCCTGGTGGTTAGAGCGGGTAGCCTGGTGGTTAGAGCGGGTAGCCTGGTGGTTAGAGCAGGTAGCCTAGTGGTTAGAGTGTTGGACTAGTAACCAAAAGGTTGCTGGATTGAGTCCCCGAGCTGACAAGGTAAAAATCTGTCGTTCTGCCCCGTATATCGTTCTGCCCCTGAACAAGACTGTTCCCCATTAGGCCGTCATTGTAAATAAAAATGTTCTTAAATGTTCTTAACTAACTTGCCTAGTTAAATAAAAGGTTAAAGAAAAACAATATAGAAATAAAATTAATACACACAGTTAAAAACCATAGCATCATGTCTGGTATACTTACATTACTGGCCTCAGAGGTTTTGGCTGATGCGAGGTAGAACAGCAGTTTGGAAGCCCATTCCAGCAGTATGGTATAGACTGTGTTGTTCTTCGAGGTGTAACTATGGATATATATACAGTCATATGACTTGTTTTAAGATTTAGGATGACAGTTTTCCACTAGATGGCAGTAAAAGCCCAGTCTGTTGTAATTCAAGATATTACAATAAAGAAGTCATTTGACTCAGGCCTCTCCAAGTTGTATAAATTATTTCATGTTTCAGTTTAGAAATCAATGTATTAGTTCCCAGGTCATTTTTTTAATCCATAATCTCAATATAGACTGCTTTAGGTATACTATTTCTACAGCCTTCTCATCAGACAGATAAAAGATTATGACCATCTGAAATCTTATCACACCTTACTGCATTACCAGTCTGGTCCCTTTACCCTTCATTATTACCAGTCTGGTCCCATTACCCTTCATTATTACCAGTCTGGTCCCATTACCCTTCATTATCACCAGTCTGGTCCCGTCACCCTTCATTATTACCAGTCTGGTCCCATTACCCTTCATTATTACCAGTCTGGTCCCATTACCCTTCATTATCACCAGTCTGGTCCCATTACCCTTCATTATTACCAGTCTGGTCCCATTACCCTTCATTATTACCAGTCTGGTCCCGTCACCCTTCATTATTACCAGTCTGGTCCCGTCACCCTTCATTATTACCAGTCTGGTCCCGTCACCCTTCATTATCACCAGTCTGGTCCCGTCACCCTTCATTATCACCAGTCTGGTCCCGTCACCCTTCATTATTACCAGTCTGGTCCCATTACCCTTCATTATTACCAGTCTGGTCCCTTCACCCTTCATTATCACCAGTCTGGTCCCGTCACCCTTCATTATCACCAGTCTGGTCCCGTCACCCTTCATTATTACCAGTCTGGTCCCGTCACCCTTCATTATTACCAGTCTGGTCCCGTCACCCTTCATTATTACCAGTCTGGTCCCGTCACCCTTCATTATTACCAGTCTGGTCCCGTCACCCTTCATTATTACCAGTCTGGTCCCGTCAGCCTTCATTATTACCAGTCTGGTCCCGTCAGCCTTCATTATTACCAGTCTGGTCCCGTCACCCTTCATTATTACCAGTCTGGTCCCTTTACCCTTCATTATTACCAGTCTGGTCCCTTCACCCTTCATTATTACCAGTCTGGTCCCGTCACCCTTCATTATTACCAGTCTGGTCCCGTCACCCTTCATTATTACCAGTCTGGTCCCGTCACCCTTCATTATTACCAGTCTGGTCCCTTTACCCTTCATTATTACCAGTCTGGTCCCGTCACCCTTCATTATTACCAGTCTGGTCCCGTCACCCTTCATTATTACCAGTCTGGTCCCGTCACCCTTCATTATTACCAGTCTGGTCCCGTCACCCTTCATTATTACCAGTCTGGTCCCGTCACCCTTCATTGTTACCAGTCTGGTCCCGTCACCCTTCATTATTACCAGTCTGGTCCCGTCACCCTTCATTATTACCAGGTGGAGTTATAACCACACTGCTAATAACTGATCAGAGGTCAAGGTGGAGTTATAACCATACTGAGCAGAGGTCAAGGTGGAGTTATAACCATACTGATCAGAGGTCAAGGTGGAGTTACAACCATACTGATCAGAGGTCAAGGTGGAGTTATAACCACACTGCTAATAACTAATCAGAGGACAAGGTGGAGTTATAACCACACTGATCAGAGGACAAGGTGGAGTTATAACCATACTGATCAGAGGACAAGGTGGAGTTATAACCACACTGATCAGAGGTCAAGGTGGAGGTATAACCACACTGATCAGAGGTCAAGGTGGAGTTATAACCACACTGATCAGAGGACAAGGTGGAGTTATAACCATACTGATCAGAGGAGAAGGTGGAGTTATAACCACACTGATCAGAGGACAAGGTGGAGTTATAACCATACTGATCAGAGGACAAGGTGGAGTTATAACCATACTGATCAGAGGTCAAGGTAGAGTTATAACCACACTGCTAATAACTAATCAGAGGTCAAGGTGGAGTTATAACCACACTGCTAATAACTAATCAGAGGTCAAGGTGGAGTTATAACCACACTGCTAATAACTAATCAGAGGTCAAGGTGGAGTTATAACCACACTGCTAATAACAAATCAGAGGACAAGGTGGAGTTATAACCACACTGCTAATAACTGATCAGAGGTCAAGGTGGAGTTATAACCATACTGCTAATAACTGATCAGAGGTCAAGGTGGAGTTATAACCACACTGATCAGAGGACAAGGTGGAGTTATAACCACACTGCTAATAACTAATCAGAGGACAAGGGGGAGTTATAACCACACTGATCAGAGGACAAGGTGGAGTTATAACCACACTGCTAATAACTAATCAGAGGACAAGGTGGAGTTATAACCACACTGCTAATAACTAATCAGAGGACAAGGTGGAGTTATAACCATACTGAGCAGAGGTCAAGGTGGAGTTATAACCATACTGATCAGAGGTCAAGGTGGAGTTATAACCACACTGCTAATAACTAATCAGAGGACAAGGTGGAGTTATAACCACACTGCTAATAACTAATCAGAGGTCAAGGTGGAGTTATAACCATACTGATCAGAGGACAAGGTGGAGTTATAACCATACTGATCAGAGGACAAGGTGGAGTTATAACCATACTGATCAGAGGAGAAGGTGGAGTTATAACCACACTGATCAGAGGACAAGGTGGAGTTATAACCATACTGATCAGAGGACAAGGTGGAGTTATAACCATACTGATCAGAGGTCAAGGTGGAGTTATAACCACACTGCTAATAACTAATCAGAGGTCAAGGTGGAGTTATAACCACACTGCTAATAACTAATCAGAGGTCAAGGTGGAGTTATAACCACACTGCTAATAACTAATCAGAGGTCAAGGTGGAGTTATAACCACACTGATCAGAGGTCAAGGTGGAGTTATAACCACACTGCTAATAACTAATCAGAGGTCAAGGTGGAGTTATAACCATACTGCTAATAACTGATCAGAGGTCAAGGTGGAGTTATAACCACACTGATCAGAGGACAAGGTGGAGTTATAACCACACTGCTAATAACTAATCAGAGGACAAGGGGGAGTTATAACCACACTGATCAGAGGACAAGGTGGAGTTATAACCACACTGCTAATAACTAATCAGAGGACAAGGTGGAGTTATAACCACACTGCTAATAACTAATCAGACGACAAGGTGGAGTTATAACCACACTGATCAGTGGACAAGGTGGAGTTATAACCACACTGCTAATAACTAATCAGAGGACAAGGTGGAGTTATAACCACACTGATCAGAGGTCAAGGTGGAGTTATAACCACACTGCTAATAACTGATCAGAGGACAAGGTGGAGTTATAACCACACTGCTAATAACTGATCAGAGGTCAATGTGGAGTTATAACCACACTGCTAATAACTAATCAGAGGTCAAGGTGGAGTTATAACCACACTGCTAATAACTAATCAGAGGACAAGGTGGAGTTATAACCACACTGATCAGAGGACAAGGTGGAGTTATAACCACACTGCTAATAACTAATCAGAGGACAAGGGGGAGTTATAACCACACTGCTAATAACTAATCAGAGGACAAGGTGGAGTTATAACCACACTGCTAATAACTGATCAGAGGACAAGGTGGAGTTATAACCACACTGATCAGAGGTCGAGGTGGAGTTATAACCACACTGCTAATAACTAATCAGAGGACAAGGTGGAGTTATAACCACACTGATCAGAGTTCAAGGTGGAGTTATAACCACACTGCTAATAACTGATCAGAGGACAAGGTGGAGTTATAACCACACTGCTAATAACTGATCAGAGGTCAAGGTGGAGTTATAACCACACTGCTAATAACTAATCAGAGGTCAAGGTGGAGTTATAACCACACTGCTAATAACTAATCAGAGGTCGAGGTGGAGTTATAACCACACTGCTAATAACTAATCAGAGGTCGAGGTGGAGGTGGAGTTATAACCACACTGCTAATAACTGATCAGAGGACAAGGTGGAGTTATAACCACACTGATCAGAGGACAAGGTGGAGTTATAACCACACTGATCAGAGGACAAGGTGGAGTTATAACCACACTGCTAATAACTGATCAGAGGTCGAGGTGGAGTTATAACCACACTGCTAATAACTGATCAGAGGACAAGGTGGAGTTATAACCATACTGATCAGAGGACAAGGTGGAGTTATAACCACACTGATCAGAGGTCAAGGTGGAGTTATAACCACACTGATCAGAGGACAAGGTGGAGTTATAACCATACTGCTAATAACTCATCAGAGGACAAGGTGGAGCTATAACCACACTGATCAGAGGACAAGGTGGAGTTATAACCACACTGATCAGAGGTCAAGGTGGAGTTATAACCACACTGATCAGAGGACAAGGTGGAGTTATAACGACACTGATCACAGGTCAAGGTGGAGTTATAACCACACTGATCAGAGGACAAGGTGGAGTTATAACCATACTGCTAATAACTCATCAGAGGACAAGGTGGAGTTATAACCATACTGATCAGAGGTCAAGGTGGAGTTATAACCACACTGCTAATAACTGATCAGAGGACAAGGGGGAGTTATAACCACACTGCTAATAACTAATCAGAGGACAAGGGGGAGTTATAACCATACTGCTAATAACTAATCAGAGGTCAAGGTGGAGTTATAACCCCACTGATCAGAGGTCAAGGTGGAGTTATAACCACACTGCTAATAACTAATCAGAGGACAAGGTGGAGTTATAACCACACTGCTAATAACTAATCAGAGGTCAAGGTGGAGTTATAACCATACTGCTAATAACTGATCAGAGGTCAAGGTGGAGTTATAACCACACTGATCAGAGGACAAGGTGGAGTTATAACCACACTGCTAATAACTAATCAGAGGACAAGGTGGAGTTATAACCACACTGCTAATAACTAATCAGAGGACAAGGTGGAGTTATAACCACACTGATCAGAGGACAAGGTGGAGTTATAACCACACTGCTAATAACTAATCAGAGGACAAGGGGGAGTTATAACCACACTGCTAATAACTGATCAGACGACAAGGAGGAGTTATAACCACACTGATCAGAGGTCGAGGTGGAGTTATAACCACACTGCTAATAACTAATCAGAGGACAAGGTGGAGTTATAACCACACTGATCAGAGGTCAAGGTGGAGTTATAACCACACTGCTAATAACTGATCAGAGGACAAGGTGAAGTTATAACCACACTGCTAATAACTGATCAGAGGTCAAGGTGGAGTTATAACCACACTGCTAATAACTAATCAGAGGTCAAGGTGGAGTTATAACCACACTGCTAATAACTAATCAGAGGTCGAGGTGGAGTTATAACCACACTGCTAATAACTAATCAGAGGTCGAGGTGGAGGTGGAGTTATAACCACACTGCTAATAACTGATCAGAGGACAAGGTGGAGTTATAACCACACTGATCAGAGGACAAGGTGGAGTTATAACCACACTGATCAGAGGACAAGGTGGAGTTATAACCACACTGATCAGAGGACAAGGTGGAGTTATAACCACACTGCTAAAAACTAATCAGAGGTCAAGGGGGAGTTATAACCATACTGATCAGAGGACAAGGTGGAGTTATAACCATACTGCTAATAACTAATCAGAGGTCAAGGTAGAGTTATAACCACACTGATCAGAGGACAAGGTGGAGTTATAACCACACTGATCAGAGGACAAGGTGGGGTTATAACCACACTGATCAGAGGACAAGGTGGAGTTATAACCACACTGCTAATAACTAATCAGAGGTCAAGGTGGAGTTATAACCACACTGCTAATAACTAATCAGAGGTCAAGGTGGAGTTATAACAACACTGCTAATAACTAATCAGAGGTCAAGGTGGAGTTATAACCACACTGCTAATAACTAATCAGAGGTCAAGGTGGAGTTATAACCATACTGATCAGAGGACAAGGTGGAGTTATAACCACACTGATCAGAGGACAAGGTGGAGTTATAACCACACTGCTAATAACTAATCAGAGGACAAGGGGGAGTTATAACCACACTGCTAATAACTAATCAGAGGTCGAGGTGGAGTTATAACCATACTGCTAATAACTAATCAGAGGTCAAGGTGGAGTTATAACCACACTGATCAGAGGACAAGGTGGAGTTATAACCACACTGCTAATAACTAATCAGAGGTCAAGGTGGAGTTATAACCACACTGATCAGAGGTCAAGGTGGAGTTATAACCACACTGCTAATAAGTAATCAGAGGTCAAGGTGGAGTTATAACCACACTGATCAGAGGACAAGGTGGAGTTATAACCACACTGATCAGAGGTCGAGGTGGAGTTATAACCACACTGCTAATAACTAATCAGAGGACAAGGTGGAGTTATAACCACACTGCTAATAACTAATCAGAGGTCAAGGGGGAGTTATAACCACACTGATCAGAGGACAAGGTGGAGTTATAACCACACTGATCAGAGGACAAGGTGGAGTTATAACCACACTGCTAATAACTCATCAGAGGACAAGGTGGAGTTATAACCATACTGATCAGAGGTCAAGGTGGAGTTATAACCACACTGCTAATAACTGATCAGAGGACAAGGGGGAGTTATAACCACACTGCTAATAACTAATCAGAAGACAAGGGGAGTTATAACCATACTGCTAATAACTAATCAGAGGTCAAGGTGGAGTTATAACCACACTGATCAGAGGTCAAGGTGGAGTTATAACCACACTGCTAATAACTAATCAGAGGTCAAGGTGGAGTTATAACCATACTGATCAGAGGACAAGGTGGAGTTATAACCACACTGCTAATAACTGATCAGAGGTCAAGGTGGAGTTATAACCATACTGCTAATAACTGATCAGAGGTCAAGGTGGAGTTATAACCACACTGCTAATAACTAATCAGAGGTCAAGGTGGAGTTATAACCACACTGATCAGAGGACAAGGTGGAGTTATAACCACACTGCTAATAACTAATCAGAGGTCAAGGTGGAGTTATAACCACACTGCTAATAACTAATCAGAGGTCAAGGTGGAGTTATAACCATACTGATCAGAGGACAAGGTGGAGTTATAACCATACTGCTAATAACTAATCAGAGGTCAAGGTGGAGTTATAACCACACTGCTAATAACTAATCAGAGGTCAAGGTAGAGTTATAACCACACTGCTAATAACTAATCAGAGGTCAAGGTGGAGTTATAACCATACTGATCAGAGGACAAGGTGGAGTTATAACCATACTGCTAATAACTAATCAGAGGACAAGGGGGAGTTATAACCACACTGATCAGAGGACAAGGTGGAGTTATAACCACACTGATCAGAGGACAAGGTGGAGTTATAACCACACTGCTAATAACTAATCAGAGGACAAGGGGGAGTTATAACCACACTGCTAATAACTAATCAGAGGTCGAGGTGGAGTTATAACCATACTGCTAATAACTAATCAGAGGTCAAGGTGGAGTTATAACCACACTGATCAGAGGACAAGGTGGAGTTATAACCACACTGCTAATAACTAATCAGAGGTCAAGGTGGAGTTATAACCACACTGCTAATAACTAATCAGAGGTCAAGGTGGAGTTATAACCATACTGATCAGAGGTCAAGGTGGAGTTATAACCACACTGCTAATAACTAATCAGAGGTCAAGGTGGAGTTATAACCGCACTGCTAATAACTAATCAGAGGTCAAGGTGGAGTTATAACCATACTGATCAGAGGACAAGGTGGAGTTATAACCACACTGCTAATAACTAATCAGAGGTCAAGGTGGAGTTATAACCACACTGATCAGAGGACAAGTTGGAGTTATAACCACACTGATCAGAGGACAAGGTGGAGTTATAACCACACTGATCAGAGGTTGAGGTGGAGTTATAACCACACTGCTTATAACTAATCAGAGGACAAGGTGGAGTTATAACCACACTGCTAATAACTAATCAGAGGTCAAGGTGGAGTTATAACCATATTGCTAATAACTGATCAGAGGACAAGGTGGAGTTATAACCACACTGCTAATAACTAATCAGAGGTCAAGGGGGAGTTATAACCACACTGATCAGAGGACAAGGTGGAGTTATAACCACACTGATCAGAGGACAAGGTGGAGTTATAACCACACTGCTAATAACTAATCAGAGGTCAAGGTGGAGTTATAACCATACTGCTAATAACTAATCAGAGGTCAACGGGGAGTTATAACCATACTGATCAGAGATGCATGCTCTTATTCTCCATGGACTTTACAGTGTCCCAGAACTTTTTTGAGTTTGTACTACAGGATGCAAATTTCTGTTTGAAAAAGCTAGCCTTAGCTTTCCTGACTGCCTGTGTATATTGGTTCCTAACTTCCCTGAAAAGTTGCATATCACGATGGCTATTCGATGCTAATGCAGAACGCCACAGGATGTTTTTGTGCTGGTCAAGGGCAGTCAGGTCTGGAGTGAACCAAGGACTATATCTATTCCTAGTTCTATATTTTTGGAGTGGGGCATGCTTATTTAAGATGGTGAGGAAAGCACTTTTAAAGAATAGCCAGGCATCATCTACTGACGGGATGAGGTCAATGTCATTCCAGGATACCCCGTCCAGGTCGATTAGAAAGGAAACCTGCTCACTGAAGTGTTTTAGGGAGCATTTGATAGTTATGAGGGGTGGTCGTTTGACCGCAGACCCATAACGGATGCAAGCAATGAGGCAGTGATCGCTGAGATCTTGGTTGAAAACAGCAGAGGTGTATTTTGGAGGGCGAGTTAGTTAGGATGATATCTATGAGGGTGCCCGTGTTTATGGCTTTGGGGTTGTACCTGGTAGGTTCATTGATAATTTGTGTGAGATTGAGGGCATCAAGCTTAGATTGTAGGATGGCCGGGGTGTTAAGCATGTTAAGCATTATATCTGTCCTTGGAGTTGGTCATTTTAGCCTTTTTGAAATCTGGATTGGATATCCCCGGCATCAGAACAATTTAAGAGTATATGCATTGATTTTAATTGACGATTATATCTGGTACCATCCCCAATGTTTGGAAGGTCGACCCGTGTACTCCCCCCCTAACAAAGGTTGTGACCCTTGTGACCTAAATAATTATTGCCCTATTTCTAAACTTTCTTGCCTAGCTAAAATATTAACAATCCTTGATTCATTCTTAGTTAAGATACAATTTTTTTGTATCTTTTTTTACCAGACGCTCTTATCCAGAGCAACTTACAGTAGTGAATGCATACATTTCATGAATTTTTTTATTTTTTTTTACTCGCCCCCCGTGGGAATTGAACCCACAACCCTGGCGTTGCAAACACCATGCTCTACAAACTGCGCCACAGGGAAGACAGGGAGCATCTTTCTTATCTTTGAAATGTATTCTGAATGTATACCTACAGTACCAGTCAAACGTTTGGACACACCTATTCATTCTAGGGTTTATCTTTATTTTTTTTTTACTATTTTCTAAATTGTAGAATAATAGTGAAGACATCAAAACTATGAAATAACACATATGGAATCAACAAAGTGGAAGATTCTCGATTAGAAGTAACGTAACGTTAGCTGGACACCTGCTCGTCGAACATCTCATTACAAAATCATGGGCATTAATGACTTAAATGTTAATATGGAGTTGGTCCCCCCTTTGCTGTTATAACAGCCTCCACTCTTCTGGGAAGGATTTCCACTAGATGTTGGAACATTGTTGTCGGGGACTTGCTTCCATTCAGCCACAAGAGCATTAGTGAGGTCGGGCACTGATGTTGGGCGATTAGGCCTGGCTCGCAGTCGGCGTTCCAATTCATCCCAAAGGTGCTCGATGGGGTTGAGGTCAGGGCTCTGCGCAGGCCAGTCAAGTTCTTCCACACTGATCTCAACAAACCATTTTTGTATGGACCACGCTTTGTGGACGGGGGGGCATTGTCATGCTGAAACAGGAAAGACCTTTACCCAAACTGTTGCCACATAGTTGGAAGCACAGAATCGTCTATAATGTCATTGTATGCTGTAGTGTTAAGATTTCCCTTCACTGGAACTAAGGGGCTTGAACCATGAAAAACAGCCCCAGACCATTATTACTCCTCCACCAAACTTTACAGTTGGCACTATGCATTGGGGCAGGTAGCGTTCTCCTGGCATCAGCCAAACCCAGATTCGTCTGTCAGACTGCCAGATGGCGAAGCGTGATTCATCACTCCAGAGAACGTGTTTCCACTGCTCCAGAGTCCAATGGCGGCGAGCTTTACACCACTCCAACCGACACTTGGCATTGCTCATGGTGATCTTAGGCTTGTGTGTGGCTGCTCGGCCTTGGAAACCCTTTTCCTGAAGTTCCTGACGAACAGTTATTGTGCTGATATTGCTTGCAGAGGCAGTTTGGAACTCGATAGCGAGTTTTGCACCGAGGACAGACAATGTTACGCATTACCCGCTTCAGCACTTTGAGGTCCCGTTCTGTGAGCTTATGTGGCCTACCACTTCGTGGCTGAGCCGTTGTTGCTCCTAGACATTTCAACTTCACAATAACAGCACTTACAGTTGACCGGAGCAGGTCTAGCAGGGCCGAAATTTGATGAACTGACTTGTTGGAAAGGTGGCATCCTATGACGGTGCCACATTGAAAGTCACTGAGCTCTTCATTAAGACCATTCTACTGCCAATGTGTGTCTACGGAGATTGCATGGCTGTGTGCTCAATTTTATACACCTGTCAACAACGGTATGGCTAGAAAAAGCAGAATCCAATCATTTGAAGTGGTGTCCATCAGCTAAATCATATCGCTGGCTATCTTTAAGATACAAACTGTCAATCAATTTTGCCTATGCCATGGTAGTCACTGCTAGACTTGTAGCTATCATCATCAGAGTAAACATGTTTTGTCTCTTCATTCTATCTTTGACTAACGTTAGCAAATAAAAGTAACTCAATCTGGTAGCCATCTTTTCCACCCTTGTCTGGAAACCACTCCATTACGAATAGAATTGTCTACTCACAATCGGTGTGCGGGGTAGTAATGACGAATGTCTATAAATTGTCTATGGTTGGTTAGTTGGTTCTCAGTTGGCTAGCAATCTTGCTGCCAATTTAGCTAACAGCAAGCTGACAATATTGAAATGTCCATGTTAGGTATGCTAACGTAGCCAGTCTAATAGAGATCAATACAATTAGTGGGGGGGTTAAATTCAAATCAAATCATAGTTTGTCACGTGCGTCGAATACAACAGGTGTAGACCTTACAGTGAAATGCTTACTTACCAACAGTGCGATTTTTAAGTAAAAAATAGGTTTAGGTGAACAATAGATAAGTAAAGAAATAAATACAACAGTAAAAACACAGTGAAAATAACAGCAGCGAGGCTATATACAGTAGAGGCTATATACAGTAGAGGCTATATGCAGTAGAGAGGCTATATGCAGTAGCGAGGCTATATACAGGCATCGGTTAGTCAGGCTGATTGAGGTAGTATGTACATGTAGGTATGGTTAAAGGGACTATGCATGTATGATAAACAGAGAGTAGCAGCTGCGTAAAAAATAGGTTGGGGGGGACAATGCAAATACTCCGGGTAGCCATTTTAATTACTTGTTCAAGATGCACTGGGCCGTACGCACTACCCTCTGCAGTGCCTTGCGGTCGGAGGCCGAGCAGTTGCCGTACCAGGCAGTGATGCAACCAGTCAGGATGCTCCGATGGGGGCCTCCCGGTTGGTGCAGTGGTCTAAGGCACTGCATTGCAGTGCTAGCTGTGCCACCAGAGATTCTGGGTTTGAGTCCAGGCTCTGTCGCAGCCGGCTGTGACCGGGAGACTCATGGGGCGGCGCACAATTGGCCTAGCGTCGTCCGGGTTAGGGAGGGTTTGGCCGGCAGGGATATCATTGTCTCATCGTGCACTAGCGACTTTGCTGCAACTCCCGTACGGACAAGACTGTAACTACTACCAATTGGATACCACGAAATTGGGGAGAAAAAAGGGGTAAAAAAAATACCAAATATAGGAGTCCCGCACCTTGAAAGCAGCAGCTCTACCCTTTAGCTCAGTGCAGATGTTGCCTGTAATCCATGGCTTCTGGTTGGGGTATGTACGTACGGTCACTGTGGGGAAGACGTCCTCGATGCACTTATTGATAAAGCCAGTGACTGATGTGGTGTACTCCGCAATGCCATCGGAAGAATCCCGGAACATGTTCTAGTCTGTGCTAGCAAAACAGTCCTGAAGTTTAGCATCTGCTTCATCTGACCACTTTTTTATAGCCCGAGTCACTGGTGCTTCCTGCTTTAATCTTTGCTTGTAAGCAGAAATCAGGAGGATAAAATTGTGGTCAGATTTACCAAATGGAGGGTGAGGGAGAGCTTTGTACTCGTCTCTGTGTGTGGAGTAAAGGTGATCTAGAATTGTTTTCCCCCTGGTTGCGCATTTAACACGTTGATAGAAATTAGGTAAAACTGATTTAAGTTTCCCTGCATTAAAATCCCCCGGCCACTAGGAGCGCCGCCTCTGGGTGAGCGGTTTCCTGTTTGCTTATTTCCTTATACAGCTGACTGAGTGCGGTCTTAGTGCCGGCATCCATCTGTGGTGGTAAATAAACAGCCACGAAAAGTATAGATGGAAACTCTCTTGGCAAATAGTGTGATCTACAGCTCATCATAAGATACTCTACTTTCAGGCGAGCAAAATCTTCATTAGATTTCGTGCACCAGCTGTTGTTTACAAATACGCAGACCACCCCATTGTTGTGTATTGTGTGTTGTGTATTGTTGTGTATTGTTGTGTATTGTGTATTGTTGTGTGTTGTGTTGTGTATTGTGTGTTGTGTATTGTTGTGTATTGTTGTGTATTGTGTATTGTTGTGTGTTTTGTTGTGTATTGTGTATTGTTGTGTTGTGTGTTTTGTTGTAGGTGGTATATAATCTGATTCCAACCCTAAACTCTGCATAAAGGTGAAGGTAATTTGGCAAAAAATATTTACAAGCTGACAGCTAAGATAACTAAATTCACATTCAGCATGGCATAAACATGAATTGGTTTGTGTTATGGGGTTACACACGTGGTTAAAAGGTAGCCTGAGGACCAGAGTACCTTCCCAAACCATATCATCAATTTAGTCTAACCCTTTTCTCACTGTAAAACGCAGGTTATCTGGAGTCCTTCCACAGGCCCTGCTGAAAAATACCCAAAAGAGGTGGTATTTTGGGTACACAAGCATGAGGGAGGAGACCAGTGACGGTTCGGTGATGTTTAAGATGAGCATGGCCTTATTTCTATTACAGCATATTGGATGATAGTCAACAATATTCAGCTCAATGTAGCATCCATAGGTTTAGGCTACTCCACGATACTCACATGTTCCCTATACCCATCTTGAGGATGCTACAACCTAGCCTATGAATGAATTTTACAATGTAGGTGCACAGGACGAGAGAAACATTGGGAGTAATCAAGGTGACAGACAGTGACACATTAAATTCTGAATTGCACACTCCTGCCGGAGCCGAGTTGATCCAGGGTGTAATCATTAGACCAACCGTTACAAATTATACATTCTATTGGACAAATTCAGGTGTGCTTATCCCCATTTTGTTCCATTTGCTTCCGTTTAAGAAATGTTTTTCAACAGAATTGGCAGAATGAATACACCCATGATCACATGTAAACACTGTTCACTTCCATAGCAGCCACGTACAAACAGCATGATCCCTTTCATAGCAGCCACATACAAACAGCATGATCCCATTCATAGCAGCCACATACAAACAGCATGATCCCATTCATAGCAGCCACATACAAACAGCATGATCCCATTCATAGCAGCCACATACAAACAGCATGATCCCATTCATAGCAGCCACATACAAACAGCATGATCCCATTCATAGCAGCCACATACAAACAGCATGGTCATTTTGCTCGTTGTATAATTTCTTCTTGCATCTAAGCGCTCTCCACCTCTCACTTTTTCAGCAAGCAGTTACACTAGCAGGCCCCAGTGGCAATAAATTAATAAAACCAAAAGCTTACCTTGACTTGGAAGAGTTCCAGTGTTGGATAGTCATAGCCAGCTAGCTAACATAACCATCCCTCTCTGTTTGAGCCAGGTGTATGAGAAGGCTAAACTAGCTAGCTGCATTCACTAGCTAAGTGAAAGTGAGAAAAAAATACAACGAAATATAGCTAGCTCTCTCTCGCGTGCTTTTTCATTTTTAAATACATTAATTTGTTCAAAACTGTTCAACTGTTGTCTTTCTCGGAGTCAACTACTCACCACATTTTATGCACTGCAGTGCTAGCTAGCTGTAGCTTATGCTTTCAGTACTAGATTCATTCTCTGATCCTTTGATTGGGTGGACAACATGTCAGTTCATGCTGCTAGAGCTCTGACAGGTTGGAGAACATCCTCTGCAAGTTGTAAAAATTACTATGGAAGTCTATGGAAGGGGGAGAAAACCCATGAGCCTCCTAGGTTTTGTATTGAAGTCTATGTACCCAGAGGAGGACGGAAACTAGCTGTCCTCCAGCTACACCATGGTGCTACTCTACAGAGTGCTGTTAAGGCTACTGTAAACCTTCATTACAAAACAGTGTGTTTTAATCAATTATTTGATGACATGAATATATTTAGTAGTTTTATCTGAAAAGGACAACTTTTATTATTTTAATGAAATTCACTGAGGAGGATGGTCCTCCCCTTCCTGTTCTGAGGAGGATGGCGCTCCCCTTCCTGTTCTGGGGAGGATGGTCCTCCCCTTCCTGTTCTGAGGAGGATGGCCCTCCCCTTCCTGTTCTGAGGAGGATGGTCCTCCCCTTCCTGTACTGAGGAGGATGGTCCTCCCCTTCCTGTTCTGAGGAGGATGGTCCTCCCCTTCCTGTTCTGAGGAGCCTCCACTGGTGCCTGCTATTACCAACTCATGCATGTGAAATGCCTCTAAATCATCAGCACTCGTTAATTACTTATTTCCAGGTAGAGTATATATGTTGTTGTGAACTAAAACACACACACACATACATACATATATATATGCCCCGGAGCCCAGAAGACATACAGCAAGACCCGGAGCCCAGAAGACAGTGTCCCGGAGAGGGTCTCATGGGGGAGACCTATCCTTTTCTTTTTGATGTATTATTTAAATAAACACCCTTGAAGCTGAGCTAATCTCTGTCCGTGTCTGATATGTGTAAACGTCTTGACCAAACCCCCTGGTCTGCCACAAGATATATCATTTTTTATTTGGTCTTCATGGTAGAGGTATGACTACAGATATTGTTGGCTTGTTGCATATAGAAAATAAAGTGCAAAAATAACATTGATTTTATCACAATAACGACATACCGGTATGCCTGTAAATAATAATACTGTACATGTCACGTTGTTATTAATACTGAACAAAACATTATCTAAACCATAGACATCAATTCATTAAATAATCTCATATTGCATTTTCAGATTTTCCATGAAGCAGTTTGTCAATCTGCCATCAAATACAATACAACGACACACAGAATCAGTCTCCGTTTTACAACAAAGTCGGATGGACATATTGTAGTGCTGGGAGTTTTTCAGACTGTTATGGCATGAATCACCTTGTGCGTTGAGCCACCATGACCGAGTACTCGTCTTCCTCCTCGCCGGGACAACACGACGTCTTCCTCCTCCCCGGGCACAACACGACGTCTTCCTCCTCCCCGGGACAACACGACGTCTTCCTCCTCGCCGGGACAACACGACGTCTTCCTCCTCCCCGGGACAACACGACGTCTTCCTCCTCGCCGGGACAACACGACGTCTTCCTCCTCCCCGGGACAACACGACGTCTTCCTCCTCCCCGGGACAACACGACGTCTTCCTCCTCCCCGGGGGCAACACGACGTCTTCCTCCTCCCCGGGGGCAACACGACGTCTTCCTCCTCCCCGGGACAACACGACGTCTTCCTCCTCCCCGGGACAACACGACGTCTTCCTCCTCCCCGGGGGCAACACGACGTCTTCCTCCTCCCCGGGGGCAACACCACGTCTTCCTCCTCCTGGGGACAACACGACGTCTTCCTCCTCCCCGGGACAACACGACGTCTTCCTCCTCCCCAGGGACAACACGACGTCTTCCTCCTCCCCGGGACAACACGACGTCTTCCTCCTCCCCGGGGTCAACACCACGTCTTCCTCCTCCCCGGGACAACATGACATCTTCCTCCTCCCCGGGACAACACGACGTCTTCCTCCTCGCCGGGACAACACGACGTATTCCTCCCCGGGACAACACGACGTCTTCCTCCCCGGGGACACCACGACGTCTTCCTCCTCGCCGGGACAACACGACGTCTTCCTCCCCGGGGACAACACGACGTCTTCCTCCCCGGGGACAACACGACGTCTTCCTCCCCGGGGACAACACGACATCTTCCTCCTCCCCGGGGACAACACGACATCTTCCTCCTCCCCGGGGACAACACGACATCTTCCTCCTCCCCGGGACAACACGACGTCCTCCTCCTCCCCGGGGACAACACGACGTCTTCCTCCCCGGGGACAACACGACGTCTTCCTCCTCCCCGGGAAAACACGACGTCTTCCTCCCCGCCGGGACAACACGACGTCTTCCTCCCCGCCGGGACAACACGACGTCTTCCTCCCCGCCGGGACAACACGACGTCTTCCTCCTCCCCGGGACAACACGACGTCTTCCTCCTCCCCGGGGACAACACGATGTCTTCCTCCTCCCCGGGGACAACACGACGTCTTCCTCCTCCCCGGGGACAACACGACGTCTTCCTCCTCCCCGGGACAACACGACGTCTTCCTCCTCCCCGGGACAACACGACGTCTTCCTCCTCGCCGGGACAACACGACGTCTTGTTGTTAGTGCTAAACATAATTCACTCCAGTTCAGAACCATCTCTTGATCATACAGTAGCCAAGACAAAGTTGACATGGAACTCGGTCTCGGATTGTTCCCCTCTTAAACCACCGGGAGGAGACCGAGGGAAACATCGGACCCAGTTTTAATCCTAAAGTTAAATTCTTCCTTTCCTTGTCTCCTCTCCTTCGTGTCCACTGTGGATGGGATCTCTAACAGTCATCTGTGTGGTTTTCCCTTCTCCCCCAGTTCCTCTATAATCCCTCCCCCGGCCTACATGTCATCAGCATCATCCATGAAGACGGGCCAATCACCATCTCCTTCCCCGCGTTCCATGGCCTCTGGTTGGCCGTCGAGGTTGATGTGGGCGGGAGGCGAGTCATCGTGACCCGTGGTCGTAACACAGGCCAAAGCGTTTGAGTCCGTGGGACAGGGCTCCGGCGAAGCTTCGTCTGCACCCTTTACACACCACGGGCCAACTGGAGAGGTGAACCTGGGTATCAATAGACAAACACATGTTAACATCATCATCAATACACACACAATGTCCATCAGTACACACAGACTACAGAACACAGAGGGACCAGGCTGAGAGAGACAGACTACAGAACAGAGGGACAAGGCTGAGAGAGGCAGACTACAGAACAGAGAGGGACCAGGCTGATAGAGGCAGACTACAGAACACAGAGTGACCAGGCTGAGAGAGACAGACTACAGAACACAGAGTGACCAGGCTGAGAGAGGCAGACTACAGAACAGAGAGACCAGGCTGAGAGAGACAGACTACAGAACACAGAGTGACCAGGCTGAGAGAGGCAGACTACAGAACAGAGAGACCAGGCTGAGAGAGACAGACTACAGAACACAGAGTGACCAGGCTGAGAGAGGCAGACTACAGAACAGAGAGACCAGGCTGAGAGAGACAGACTACAGAACACAGAGGGACCAGGCTGAGAGAGACAGACTACAGAACAGAGGGACCAGGCTGATAGAGACAGACTACAGAACACAGAGGGACCAGGCTGATAGAGGCAGACTACAGAACACAGAGGGACCAGGCTGATAGAGGCAGACTACAGAACAGAGTGACCAGGCTGATAGAGACAGACTACAGAACAGAGGGACCAGGCTGATAGAGACAGACTACAGAACAGAGGGACCAGGCTGATAGAGACAGACTACAGAACACAGAGGGACCAGGCTGATAGAGGCAGACTACAGAACACAGAGGGACCAGGCTGATAGAGGCAGACTACAGAACACAGAGTGACCAGGCTGATAGAGACAGACTACAGAACAGAGGGACCAGGCTGATAGAGACAGACTACAGAACAGAGGGACCAGGCTGATAGAGACAGACTACAGAACACAGAGGGACCAGGCTGATAGAGGCAGACTACAGAACACAGAGGGACCAGGCTGATAGAGGCAGACTACAGAACAGAGGGACCAGGCTGATAGAGACAGACTACAGAACAGAGGGACCAGGCTGATAGAGGCAGACTACAGAACAGAGGGACCAGGCTGATAGAGGCAGACTACAGAACACAGAGGGACCAGGCTGATAGAGGCAGAACACAGAGGGGATGATGGTCTGATTCCTCATTATGAAGAACCCAATAGCAAATAGACACCCAGTGACAGACAGAGAGATGGTCAGACCTAATAAACAGATTCTAATGATTTTCGTGTGGCTACATATTTGTCTGGTTATGGCTGAAGTAAATTATTGATCGAGACGAGTCTCTCTCTCTCTCTCTCTCTCTCTCTCTCTCTCTCTCTCTCTCTCTCTCTCTCTCTCTCTCTCTCTCTCTCTCTGTCTCTCTGTCAGTGGCTGCGGAGGTGTTCCTGACGTGTAAACCTCTTGCCACATGTCTCACAGGGGAAGGGTCTCTCTCCAGTGTGACAGCGGATGTGTCTCTTCAGGATGCCCTTCTGCTTGGCGGTGTACCGGCAGAACGGACACTTGTGGAGCTTTACCGGCACCACCAAGCCATCTCCTGCAGGGGAGGAAAGTCAATTAAACAATCAATCAATCAATATACAGTACAAACCGACACCACCAAGCCATCTCCTGCAGGGGGCAGCATTGATAAATGATTTAGTCCTTTAGTCAATGTTATATGTTTTTTTTTTTTTTTAAAGCAAATATACTTGAAAGTAGAAAGAAAACCCTAAAAGTCAAAGCCTGATAGTGGTAACAAAAAAATGCCATATTTAGGAAGTAACAAGATGAAAATAAAGTTTAATATCAAGCCTTATAGAGTTAAAACTAAATGATTGTAATTACCTGTGTCCTCTCCGTACCAGTTGCTCTGTATCTCCATAATAGAGGAACCACCCATCCCCAGACCTTCATCCACCCTGCCTCCCCCACCCCAGAGGCCCATTCCCTGGGCAAACATCTGGCCCTGCTCCCCTCTGTCCCTCTGGGGGCTGGAGCTACCTCTCAACAGCACATCCATGAACTGCCTGGCGTGGCAGCCCCCGAAGCCCATGGAGGAACGCTCGTTGTTGGGGGAAGGGCTGGAGGATGCCGGTCTTTCATGGATGTGGTGGTGGTGGTGGTGGAGGGAGGGTCCCATAAACAACGGCAGGTCTTTGGTATCGGGGGACCCTTCCTCGGGCTCGTCATCAGGGTCGTACTCGATCTTGGGGAGCACCAGTTCAGAGGTCAACCCAGAGGTTGAGGAGGAAAGGGGGTTCATCAGATGGTCCCCGTGTCCGTGGGGGTTGGGGGCGGTTCAGGCCCCCAGTAATATGAGATGGGAACTCCCCTCTGGAGCTGGGGGGAGAGAGAGAGGATGGGAACCAGGGAGGAGTTAAAACAGTATGCACTGGTAACCTGACACCTCCATTTTCCCAACACTGCTCTATGGGCACTAGAGAAAGAGGGACAGAATGAAAGGGATTAAGAGAGTGAGAGGGATTGAGAGAGTAAGGGACCTCATGTGAAGGATTGAGAGCAACGTGAGATAAGAAAGAGAGAGGGTGAGCAGAGATATGTAGAAAGGATAGAACTCCAGACGCGACCCTGTCTACAACCAACTACCCTCACCCTGCCTTGAAGAGAAGATCCACAACTGATAATCATAGGAAGGCTCTGGGGAAAAGCTCTAAATTAAATATATAAATATTGTAGTAGCTAGCTAGCTAGCTAGCTAGCTAGAAAGGTGTTTCTCCACTCCAGTCTCTTTGGTAGAATCACAGATGTAGCTAACGTTAGCTAGAGCAAAACCTCCGTATCGATAGATAGCTAGCATTACATTTACCAAACATACCGTACAAATGAACATACAAGATACACATTTAAACTCGTATAAAAAAACGTTACCTGACTAAACGTTGAGAGCTGTCGTAAGTAAACACATAGCTAGGTTGATATGTTGTTGTAGCATCCGCAGCTAGTTAGCTAACAACAACAACCAGCTTTTCACTAGTTACTATAGCAACAAAGCCAAAATTACCTATCGGAAAAAATCATAAAAATAAAAATGATCTTTTTGGTCTTAATTCAAAGTTTGAGATTGTCATACGGTTAGCAGTGTGTTTAAGATTTGGGTTAGGTTTAAAATAAAAAATTTAAGAAGATAATTGTAGAAATAGGCGGAGTGTATCACGTTGTGGCTATGGTAACTAGTGACAACCCAACTACCACTGCCCATTTCCTCGTTTCTATATTCTGTGTGACAGACACAAGATTCGACCAATGAGAGACGAGAGAAATATTAGGGCGCGGCTAAGAGGCGCTGAGCCAATCACATCATGTAAAACTAGACTAGTGCACGCCTTTAAAGGAATATTACATTTAAGGGGCTTTATTGGCATGGAAAACATATATGTTAACATTGCCAAAGCAAGTGAAATAGATCATAAAGAAAAGTTAAATAAACAATACAAATGAACAGTAAACATTACACTTACATTAAGTTCCAAAATAATAAAGACATTACAAATGTCATTATGCAAATAGTTAAAGTATAAAAGGGAACATAAATAAGCATAAACATGGTTTGTATTTACAATGGTGTTTGTTCTTCACTGGCTGCCCTTTTCTTGTGGCAACAGGTCACAATTATTGCTGCTGTGATGTCACACTGTAGTATTTCACCTAATAGATATGGGAGTTTATCAAAATTGGGTTTGTTTTCAAATTATTTGTGGGCCTCTGGTATTTGTCTCTATCTTGTAGATTTCTTTATCATCACTAGAGGGCATCACTGAGTTAGCCAAGTACACCAAGCCTACACCACAGATTATCCATTATATTGACCAGATACTGCAGTGGCCCCTCTAAACAATGAAAATAAATGTATTCAAAAATGGAAGGCAGTCAGAAAGGAAGCCAGATCACGTGGGACCATTATATCCAATGAGAGGGCAGATACGGACGTTTCAGTCACAACGGATTCCACTAGTTACCACAGCCACAAAGTCAAAATTGTCTATATCATAAAATGATTTTTTTGTTACTGAAAACAAAAATGTGCTTTTGGGTTTTCATTTAAGGTTAGGGTTCGGCATAAGATTAGCAGTGTGGTTAGGTTTATGATTAAAATCACATTTTAAGAAAATACATTTTCGAAATAGCCAGGGTTTATGCCTTTGTGGCTATGGTAACCAGTGATGACCAGGCACAACTCTGATATAAAGTGGGTTTTCGCAAAGCTGCCGGGATGCCACGTGTCCTAATTATATCAGCACACTGACAACAACCTAATCATTACGAAACTTCTATTCGCTCAACAACAACAAAAAAACACACGTAGCAAATGAACCATTATATTTCTTCCTAGCCAAATTCAACACCTTCATTGACCCCCCCTCCATCATACAAAACTCCTCACTGCTGAACAAAAACATAAATCAAATAAACGCCATCTGCTGGAGAAGACAGATTCTGGGCCAAGTTATCACTCTCACTTCTGCTCTTCCTCTGCCTACACTACAGGATGGCGTGTGATGAACCTCTATGTGCAGAGAGGATTGTTGCTTGCCTGTGTTTCATCTAACCTGTTTGGGGATAAGGGATTCGGTCTGTTCCATTTAAATTGTTTACAATTCAGAAAACTGAGTTATTGCAGTTCACAAATGTAGAGCACCTAGACTATTTTTAATTAGAGCAGCTGGCCTATTCTCCCCTATTCCCTCTGCTGTTCAGATTCAAAGGAATTGGATAGCGGTTGGTAGATAGTAATATATTATAGCTTCTCCTTACTGTCTTATGGGTTAGGAAGCTAAACTCAATCCATTCCTTTCAGATAAATTAGGAAGCTAAACTCTATCCATTCCTTTCAGATAAATTAGGAAGCTAAACTCTATCCATTCCTTTCAGATAAGTTAGGAAGCTGAAGTATATTAATTCCTTTTCAAACCTACACCAAGGGTCTAGGGGTTGTTTCTGGACAGGACCTACCACATACAGCTCTAGCCCTCATGCCCTCCCTTGCACCCTCCTATGCGCCTGCACACATTGTCCTCTGAGGAATGCATGTTTATTTGCCCTTTGTTTCGGAGTAAAACTAGTTCCCCCTTTTTGTTGGACAGAGCGAAAGTAAACAAGTAGTTCCTTCAAGGGAACACCGACCGCACCCTTTCAGCCTAATCCACTGAAAACCCTCTGAAGTCTTACACCGAGGGGTCCGAGTCCCGACGGGCGGGGGACTTCTTATTTGTTGTAAAGATTTTCCTGTGGTAAACTGGGCAGAACACAAAGGCACACACATACAGACACATATACACACACACACACACACACACTCACACACACACAAAGGCTTGGTGGTGGGCCTGAGGAAACCGCTGAATAGGCGTCCATCAGGCCTCCATATTGAAAATGAAATTTATGGAGCCCCATAACAACGCCATTCAAGTTTATAACCCTAAATATAACCCGGTATACAACGGTTGGGTCTAATCCTGAATGCTGATTGGTTAATATAACCCGGTGTAAACCACCACTGGTGTGTGGGCAAACTCTCTATCCCTGGCAACTTGACCTGATGGAGATGGAGAGGTGGAGGGACGGAGAGGGAGGGAAGGAGAGGTGGAGGGACGGAGAGGGAGGGAAGGAGAGGTGGAGGGACGGAGAGGGAGGAAGGAGAGGTGAGGACGAGAGGGAGGAA
>NW_021823125.1:0-55625 GCF_901001165.1 Salmo trutta
TGGAATGGAATTAATTGTATTTATTTTCTTCCTGGGGGGCTGTGGGAGGGGTCTTGGAGGGTTCGGGTTCACGTTTTTTGGCCTGGTGGTAGATCGGCCAACATGCCCTTGAGCAGAGCATTGACCCTGGATGCTTCTGTGTGTCGCTCTGAATGGGAATCTGTTGGACGACTGGGATGATGTAGTTATTGAGTGGCTTCACTGCAAGTATATTGTATGTTTTGAATATTCAATAAAGTAATAAATTATTTTCATTTTAATAAGAAAATAAGAAAATAAAAAAGGACTCAGCCAAAGCAGTACGACTCAGCCCACGCAGTATTTATGTATCCCCATTAGCTGCTGCCAAGGCAGAAGCTACTCATCCGGGGGTTCAGCAAAATGAAGGCAGTTATGTTTTAAAAACATCATACATTCATAACAGATTTCACAACATTAAGTGTGTGCCCTCAAGCCTCTACATCTATAACACAAAATCCAAGTGTACATGGGTGTAGCGTGCATGTTATCCTGTGTTTGTATGCATGTCTGTGTTGCTTCAGTCTCCACTGTTCCATAAGGTGTATTTTTAACTGTTTTAAATCTAATCTTACTGCTGACATGAGTGTCTTGATGTGGAATAGAGTTCCATGTAGTACTGTGCACCTCCCATAGTCTGTTCCAGAAAGTATTTTCTTGGCAGCAATTCGACCATGAAGACCTGATTCACGCCGTCTCCTCTGAACAGTTGATGTTGAGATGTGTCTGTTACTTGAACTCTGTGAAACACATTTGGGCTGCAATTTCTAAGACCGCTATCTCTATTGAACATATCCTCTGCAAGAGAGGTAACTCTGGGTCTTCCTTTCCTTTGGGGATCCTCATGAGTCATCGTAGCGCTTGGTTTTTGAGACTAAGAACATTTCTTCAAGTGCAATAATCCGCATTGACTGACCTGTCTTAAAGTAATGGGCTGTTTCTCTTTGCATTGAGTTGTTCTTGCCATAATATGGACTTGGTCTTAAAATAACAAATAGGGCCATTTTCTGTATACCACCCCTACCTTGTCACAACTGATCGGCTCTTACGCATTGAGGAAAGAAATGCCACAAATTAAGTCACCTGTTCATTGAAATGCATTCCAGGTGACTACCTCATGAATCTGGTTGAGAAAATGCCAGGAGTGTACAAAGCTGTCAAGGCAAAGGGTGGCTACTTTGAAGAATCTCAATATATTTTGGTTTAAGATGTGATTCCATGTGTTATGTCATAGTTGACATCTTCACTATTCTACAACATAGAAAATATTACAAATGAAAACCCTGGAATGAGTAGGTGAGTTCAAACTTTTGACTGGTACTGCAAATATAGTAGAGCTAACCTATAGAAAGCTGATGGGATCCTCTTTCTAATAGAAGCCATGAGGCTGTTCTCACAATTGCATAGGTTATAGAAATGTTGCGCAACATGAGCTCATGAAATGTTTTACATTTGCATTGATGTCAGAGTGATTAGAGGGACAATAGAGTGCTGAGTACCAGGCAGTTAGCAAGTGCGGTAGGCTACTAATGACCATCACCAGCATCAGAGCTTGGAGAAGCCTAATTACTAAATGGTCACGTGGAATTTGACTGCCTTCATTTCTTGTAACTGCCGGTAATACAGTCCTACTCCTTCCTCCATTTCCCAGAAATGGACTGGTTCAGATAATCACACCAACAATAAAGTAAGTAAATCAACAGTTTAATCTCTGGATTTCTTCATCTATTTATATGGGATGTGAATCACTTCCTGTCGTACAGTAAAGACAACTGTCCGTCTTTTCAAAGTCTTCATTCCAACGCCTTTCATCTACAATTAGACAAAAAACATCCAGAATCAGCTGCAAAGAAATAGCATTTAGTGAATTAGTATGTATACACACACACCTTGGTGGAACAGTTGCTAGCAGTGCCTGGTGGAGTCTCCGTACCCTGAATCTTCTGTCCAGTAGTGGTCACACACCAACAGTAACCTACCAGAAATAGACATGTTGCACATACAATATTTACTGTAACATTCAACTGAATTGGAGAATTTAGTGTGTGTATATGTGCGTCCGTGTTAACCTGTAGAGCCCGAACATTGCTTAGGGGTGTATCGTCCAGCGGCGTCACACGTGGGGATGTAGGCTCCAATTGGGCCATGTGTCGCGGCATATCTAGCACGCTCACAGGGGGTCATGGGTCGTAATGTAGCATCTGGACACAGGTAACATAGATTGATTGTAATGTGGACATAACATTGTAGCACACGCATGCCGGAATCTTGGGTTGCGTCCCATATGGGCCCTGGTCACAAGTAGTTTATACAGAATAGGGTTCCATTTCAGATGTAACCTAGGTACTTCCTGGCTAAATATTGAAATTGCACTACTTGTTTAAAAGCCCTGTGCAGTCAAATTCAGTTTCTGTCTTTTGTATAACAGCTGATGAAACTAAGACTGAAAGTGGGGGTAAGTTGTGTCAGTGTTACTTCCTGACAATCCAATCATACATCCAGTTGAATGATCAAACCATTCATATCAGAATACCTCAGTCCAGCATCTAGACACCAATATACATCTCTGGAACTAGAGGAGTGGCAGGTAGCCTAGCAGTTAGAGAGTTGGGCCAGTAACACAAAGGTTCTTAGTTTTAATCCCTGAATGTCAAGTTATAATATCTGTCTATGTGCCCTTGAGCAAGACAACCTTCTCTCCAGTGTCACGGTTGATAATGGCTGCCCAAGGGACAACTCATTATGAAACAAAACAATACGTACGTGTGTGATTAGGACATATCAACACCCACTAACGTTTTTATTAAAATGTTGGTGAGTAAGTGTGAGGTACATCACTCTAACCTCCCAGAGCAAAAGCTGTGCTAACAAGCAGAATGATGGTCAATATCGCCATGGTGATAGTCTCCTGAGAGAGAGAGAGAACAAGAGCGAGATTAGTTGAGCATTTTAAATCATCTGGAATGGCTGTGGGTACGAGGAGAACTTGAGGAAACCCTGTGTCAAGTACAAAACTTATGCAACAATTGCTAAACCCAGTCCTGAGGACCCCAACAAGCGAGTATCGTCAACACGGCGCGCTACGATTCTTCCACAAATTCAGTTATCATCTAATCTATTGTATGTGGTTGAAGAACCTGGCACACAGGAATATGAATCCTTCCCAAATGGCTCCTCATTCCTTATGTAGTGAACCACCTTTGACAAGGGCCCACACTGCACTACGCAGGGAAGGGGAAGCAGACTAGATCTTGACAGAGATTTCAATTCACTACAAAGGTAACTATTAGTCTATGCTCTTAAATTCAGGGGGTCAACCCACAAAAAGGGATCATATATATAGTGCACTACACTTGACCAGGGCCACATAAGATTAAAGTGCCATTTGAGAGGCAGCTAGTCTACTAAATAATATCACAAGCTCACCTTCTGCACTCTTCCAAGGGATTCACTGGTTGTCTCTCTGTTGTCTATGAGTTATGGTCTACCTCTTCCACCTCTCCTTTTAAAGGATCTGTCACAGGTGTGACTAGTTGCCTCATTAACCCAACGAGAGATCCCGATGTCGGCCATTAGCTGGTGGTGTAAAGTACTTATGTAAAAATGATCTAATTCACACACTTATCAAGAGAACATCCCTGGTCATCCCTACTACCTCTGATCTAACAGACTCACTAAACACAAATGCTTCCTTTGCAAATTATGTCTGAGAGTTGGTGTGACACTGGCTATCCGTAATCAAATAAAAAAAACAAGAAAATGGTGCCGTCTGGTTTGCTTATTATAAGGAATTTGAAATGATTTATACTTTTACTTTTGCTACTTAAGTATATTTCATCAATTACATTTCATTTTGATAATTCTATATATTTGTTGAAACTTTTAGACCTTTACTCAAGTAATATTTTACTGGGTGACTTTCACTTTTACTTGAGTGATTTTCTCTGAAGGTAGCTTCATTAGGCAGTGAAGAGAGTAGTAGAGGAAGATGGGTCCAGGTTCGAGGGATCCTGTTGTGGTTGTAGCTGCAGAGAACTCCTTGGGTTATGAGATTTTACTGCAGAAGAGTTACAAGGTGTGATGAACGATAGTGTCCCGTTCTCCGAGGCTGCCGGCCTGCTGTAGGACAAAGCCCGCGCAGAAGGACTCAGCCCATGCAGTAGGACTCAGCCCACTCAGTTGTACTCAGCCCATGCACTAGGACTCAGTCCACCCAGTAGGACTCAGCCAACCCCATAGTATGATTATGCATTAATGCTTTTGTTGTAAAATAATATTTTTATTGTGAAAATTATCTTCCCCAAACATGAAACTCATGCGCTGCATGTGCATGCCAGTTAGGCTCTACACCCATTGTAAAGAGGTTATTTGGCCACTTTAGTTGTAATACAAATGTAGCCAGGTGGTTAAATGGCATAGTTGTATTCATTTATATCCACTAGATGGCACTGTAACTTTAATAGATTCATAAATAAGGTGTGCAAGCAATTATGGGATTGTGCAAGCGCAGCGTGTAAGAGTGAGAGCAAGCAATTACACTGGAGAGCTACTGAAATCCATTGTGGGTCCAACGTTACTTTGGATTGGCATGGGGATGTTAGCTTCTTGCTAGCTGAATTCCACTGCTCTCAGAGACACGTTGTGGAGTTAATGATTACATTATTTAAAGCTGCTGTATGGGTGAGGATCTACTGTTCCGTGTGGGGTTAGGGTATCACGTGGACAGTGTGTTTAAAGCCGAGCCACTACTCAGATTGTTTTTACACACTTTAATAACAGATTTATCTCACTTGATTGTGATTTAGACTACATTTTACTTTATGGTGACTTCCTCTATTAGTGATTTCCCTTCTACATTATCCTATTTTGAATGTAAGCCTCGACAGTATAAACAACCCCAAATCATTTTGTGTCCTGTGCTGGATTGACTTTCGCCAGGCTACACAAACCTTATCAAAACATATAGGCCTATTGGCTAGGCTACATGAGGTGTTGCGCTAAAATATGAAAAAGTAGCAAAAAAAATGGTATGCATTGTTCCTTGCCTTACACTGGGCATCATTCACAAGTGATGGGATAATGTTGTCACCCATCAGACTATTCTTGATTGAATCTTGTCTTTACATGTACTAAATAATATTTGTGAAATTTGTTTTGATTTAGAATGGACAATAATCATGCACCTGTCTGGAATCGGGCAGGGGAAAAAATACATTTCATCTATGCACTTAAATAGCGAATGGAGGATTCTTTTCCCTTGTTTCATTTTCATGCCAGCCAGGTAGGCTATACTCCTGTTGTAAATATAAGCAATGTTCTTAATATTAGGAAAGTTGATAAATACAGCACGAGTCAAAAGTTTGGACACACCTACTCATTAAAGGGTTTTTCTTCATTTTTACTATTTTCTACATTGTAGAATAATAGTAAAGACATCAAAACTCTGAAATAGCACATATGGAATCAAGTAGTGAACAAAAAAGTGATTTAACAAATCAAAATATATGTTATATTTGAGATACTTCAAAGTAGCCACGCTTTGCCTTGATGACAGCTTTGCACACTCTTGGCATTCTCTCAACCAGCTTCAACTGGAATGCTTTTCCAACAGTCTTGAAGGAGTTCCCACATATGCTGAGCACTTGTTGGCTGCTTTTCTTAACTCTGTGGTCCAACTCACTGAGGCTGCACTCGTGGAGGTGGTAAAAGACCTTTTAATGGTGTCAGACTGAGGCTCTTCCTCTGTCCTCGTGTTCCTAGACCTTAGGGCTGCTTTGATACCATAGATCAAGACATTCTTTTGGAGAGATTGGAAACCCAAATTGATCTACACGGACAAGTTCTGTCCTGGTTTAGAGCTTATCTGTCGGAAAGGTTTCGGTTTGTCTCTGTGGATGGTTTGTCCTCTGACAAATCAACTGTATATTTCGGTGTTCCTCAAGTTTCCGTTTTAGGACCTCTATTGTTTTCATTATCTATATATTTTACCTCTTGATGTCATTCGGAAACATAATGTTAACTTTCACTGCAATGCGGATGATACACAGCTGTACATTTAGATGAAACATGGTGGAGCCCCAAAATTGCCCTCCCTGGAAACCTGTGTTTCAGACATAAGGAACTGGAAGGCGGCAAATGTTTTACTTCAAAACTCAGACAAAGCAGAGATGCTAGTTCTAGGTCCCAAGAAACAAAGAGATCTTCTGTTGGATATGACAATTAATCATGATGGTTGTAGTGTCATCTCAAATAAAACTGTAAAGGACCTCAGCGTTACTCTGGACCATGATCTCTCTTTTGATGAACATATCAAGACTGTTTCAAGGACAGCTTTTTTCCATCTCCGTAACTTTGCAAAAATCTGAAACTTTCTGTCCAAAAATGATGTAGAACAATGTATCCATGCTTTTGTCACTTCTAGATGAGAGTACTGCAATGCTCTACTTCCGGCTACCAGGATAAAGCACTAAATAATCTTCAGTTAATGCTAAACACGGCTGCTAAAATCTTGACTAGAACCCCAAAAAATTGTCATATTACTCCAGTGCTAGCCTCTCTACACTGGCTTCCTGTTAAGGCTAGGGCTGATTTCAAGGTTTAACTGCTAACCTACAAAGCATTACATGGGCTTGCTTCTATCTATCTTTCCGATTTGGTCCTGCCGTACATATCTACACGTACAATATGGTCACAAGATGCAGGTCTCCTTTTTGTCCCTAGAATTTCTAAGCAAACAGCTGGAGGCAGGGCTTTCTCCTATAGAGCTCAATTTTTATGGAATGGTGTGCCTGTCCATGCGACAGGCACAGACTCTGTCTTGACCTTTAAGGCTTTATTGAAAACTCATCTCTTCAGTAGGTCCTATGATTGAGTGTAGTCTGACCCAGGGGTGTGAAGTTGACAAAAAGGCACTGGAGCGATGAACCACCCTTGCTGTCTCTGCCTGGCTGGTTCCCCTCTCTCCACTGGGATTCTCTGCCTCTGACCCTATTACGGGGGCTAATTCACTGGCGCTCTTCCATGCCGTCCCTAGGAGGGGTGTGTCACTTGAGTGGCTTTAGTCTCTGACGTAATCTTCCTGTCTGGTTTTGAGGCCCCCCTCGGGTTCATGCCGTGGGGAAGATCTTTGTGGGCTATAGTCGGCCTTGTCTCAGGGAAGCAAGTTGGTGGTTGAAGATATTCCGCTAGTGGTTTGGGGGCTGTGATTTGGAAAAAAGTGGGTGGGGTTATATCCTGCCAGGTTGGCCCTGTCCGGGGGTATAGTCGGACAGGGCCACAGTGTCTCCAGACCCCTCCTGCCTCAGCCTCCAGTAATTATGCTGCAAAAGTTTGTGTCGGGGGGCTAGGGTCAGCCTGTTAACCTCACTAGGGTAGGGGGCACTATTTTCACTTCCGGATGAAAAGCATGCCCAAAGTAAACTGCTTGCTACTCAGGCCCAGAAGCTAGGATATGCATATAATTGGTGGATTTGGATAGAAAACACTCAAGTTTCCAAAACTGTTAATATAATGTATGTGAGTATAACAGAACAGATATGGCAGGCGAAAACCTGAGAAAAATCCAGCCAGGAAGTGGGATTTTTTAAATTTTTGTAGTTTCTAGTGAATGCCATTACAGTATCTATTGACTTAGGACTCAAATTGCACTTCCTGTGGCTTCCACTGAGGATTGATTATAAAATATCGTTTGACATGTTTCTACAAACTTTACTGATACTTTTCAGATTTTGTCTGTCTGTTGTGACTGCCTTTGAGCCTGTGGATTACTGAACAAAACGGAGGTTTTTGAATATAAGGAGAGACTTTATCGAACATTTATTGAGTAAATGGGAGTCTTGTGAGTGCAACCATATGAAGATCATCAAAGGTAAGTGATTCATTTTATTGCTATTTCTGACTTGTGTAACTCCTCTACTTGGCTGGTAACTGTTTGTAATGATTTGTCTGCAGGGCGCTGTTCTCAGATAATCGCATGGTATACTTTCCCCATAAAGCCTTTTTGAAATCTTACACCGTGGCTGGATTTTGCTAAATTACTCACGATAAACGTTCACAAAAAGCATAACAATTATTTTAAGAATTATAGATACATTACCCCTCTATGCACTCGATATGTCCGATTTTAAAATAGCTTTTCGGATGAAGCACATTTTGCAATAATCTAAGTACATAGCCCGGCATTACAGGGCTAGCTATTTAGATACCCACCCAGTTCAGCCTCCACCAAAATCACATTTCCTATAAGAAAAATGTTCTTACCTTGCTTGTTCTTCATCAGAATACACTGCCAGGACTTCTACTTCAATAACAAATGTTGGTTTGGTCCCAAATAATCCATCGTTATATTCCAACAGCGACGTTTTGTTCGTGAGTTCTAGAATGCTTCTTCGCGGTGTCGCGCATGGCGCATTGGCGTGTCAAAAATGTCTAAATATTCCATTACCGTACTTCGAAGCATGTCAACCGCTGTTTAAAACCAATTTTTATGCCATTTATGTCGTAGAGAAGTGTTAATATTCCGAATTAACAAGAAGTTAATCTTTAAACCAATGTATAATACTTGTATGTTTTATGAATTTTATGAGTATTTCTATTTTTGAATTTGGCGCTCTGCAATTTCACTGGATGTTGGCCAGGTGGGACGGTAGCGTCCCACACCCCCTAGAGAGGTTAAATCTGGAGTATTTCTCCTGTTTTATCCGGTGTCCTATGTGTATTTAATTATGCACCCTCTAGCTCTTTCTCGTTCTCTTCTCTCTTAAGACCTGAGTCCTAGGACCATGCCGCAGGGCCACCTGGCTTGACGACTCCTTGCTGTCCCCAGTCCACCTGTTCTGCCTGCGGCTATGGAACCTTGACCTGTTCACTGGACGTGCTACCTTGTCCCGGACCTGCTGTTTTCGACTCTCTCTATACCGCACCTTCCTAGGTTCCTGCCATTTTAGGGAGTTTTTCCTAGCCACCGTGCTTCTACATCTGCATTGCTTGCTTTTTTAGGCTGGCTTTCTGTATTGCACTTTGTGACATCGGCTGATGTAAAAAGGGCTTCATAAATACATTTGATTGAACTCATCCCAAACCATCTAAATTGGGTGATTGTGGAGGCCAGGTCATCTGATGCATCACTCTCCTTATTGGTCAAATAGCCCTTACACAGCTGAAGGTGTGTTGGGTCATTGTCCTGTTGAAAAACAAATGATAGTCCCACTAAGCCAAACCAGATTGGATGGCGTATGACTGCGGTAGCCATGCTGGTTAAGTGTGTCTTGAATTCTAAATAAATCACTGACAGTGTCACCAACAAAGCACCATCACCTCCATGCTTCACGGTGGGAACACCACATGCGGAGATCCGTTCAACTACTCTGCGTCTCACAAAGACTCAGCGTTTAGAACCAAAAATCTCAAATTTGGACTCAGACCAAGGACAGATTCCCACCGGTCTAATGTCCATTGCTTGTGGTTCTTGACCCAAGCAAGTCTCTTATCGTCCTTTAGTGGCTTCTTTGCAGCAATTCGACCATGAAGGCCTAATTCACGCAGTCTCCTGAGCAGATGTCGAGATGTCTGTTACTTGACCTTTGTGAAGTGTTTATTTGGGCTGCAGAGGTAACTGGGTCTTCCTTTCCTGTGGCCATCCTCATGAGAGTCATCGTAGCGCTTGGTTATTGAGACTGCTCTTGAAATGTTCTGCATTGACTGATTCCCTTCTTAAAGTAATGTTGTGTTTCTTTTTGCATTGAGCCGTTCTTGCCATAATATGGACTTGGTCTTAAAATAACAAATAGGGCCATTTTCTGTATACCACCCCTACCTTGACAAAACTGATCGGCTCTTACGCAAATCACACAAATTAAGTCACCTGTTAATTGAAATGCATTCCAGGTAACTACCTCATGAATCTGGTTGAGAGAATGCCAAGAGTGTACAAAGCTGTCAAGGCAAAGGGTGGCTACTTTGAAGAATCTCAATATATTTTGGTTTAACATTTACATTTAAGTAATTTGTGATTCCATGTGTTATGTCATAGTTGACATCTTACCTATTCTACAACGTAGAAAATATTACAGATGAAAACCCTGGAATGCGTAGGTGAGTTCAAACTTTTGACTGGTACTGCAAATATAGTAGAGCTAACCTATAGAAAGCTGATGGGATCCTCTTTCTAATAGAAGCCATGAGGCTGTTCTCACAATTTCATAGGTTATAGAAATGTTGCGCAACATGAGCTCATGAAATGTTTTACATTTGCATTGATGTCAGAGTGATTAGAGGGACAATAGAGTGCTGAGTACCAGGCAGTTAGCAAGTGCAGTAGGCTACTAATGACTGTCACCAGCATCAGAGCTTGGAGAAGCCCAATTACTAAATGGTCAAGTGGAATTTGACTGCCTTCATTTCTTGTAACTGCCGGTAATAGTCCTTCTCCATTTCCCAGAAATGGACTGGTTCAGATAATCACACCAACAATAAAGTAAGTAAATCAACAGTTTAATCTCTGGATTTCTTCATGTATTTATATGGGATGTGAATCACTTCCTGTCGTACAGTAAAGACAACTGTCCGTCTTTTCAAAGTCTTCATTCCAACGCCTTTCATCTACAATTAGACAAAAAACATCCAGAATCAGCTGCAAAGAAATAATATTTAGTGAATGAGTATGTATATACATACAGACACACACCTTGGTGGAACAGTTGCTAGCAGTTGATAGCAGTGCCTGGTGGAGTCTCCGTACCCTGAATCTTCTGTCCAGTAGTGGTCACACACCAACAGTAACCTACCAGAAATAGACATGTTGCACATACAATATTTACTGTAACATTCAACTGAATTGGAGAATTTAGTGTGTGTATGTGCGTCCGTGTTAACCTGTAGAGCCCGAACATTGCTTAGGGGTGTATCGTCCAGCGGCGTCACACGTGGGGATGTACGCTCCAATTGGGCCATGTGTCGCGGCATATCTAGCACGCTCACAGGGGGTCATGGGTCGTATCCTAGCATCTGGACACAGGTAACATAGATTGATTGTAATGTGGACATAACATTGCAGCACATGCATGACGGAATCTTTGGTTGCGTCCCATATGGGCCCTGGTCAGAAGTATTTTATACAGAATAGGGTTCCATTTCAGATGTAACCTAGGTACTTCCTGGCTAAATATTGAAATTGCGCTACTTGTTTAAAAGCCCTGTGCAGTCAATTCAGTTTCTGTCTTTTGTATAACAGCTGATGAAACTAAGACTGAAAGTGGGGGTAAGTTGTGTCAGTGTTACTTCCTGACAACCCAATCATACATCCAGTTGAATGATCAAACCATTCATATTAGAATACCTCAGTCTTGCATCTAGACACCAATATACATATCTGGAACAAGAGGAGTGGCAGGTAGCCTAGCAGTTAGAGAGTTGGGCCAGTAACACAAGGTTCCTAGTTTCAATCCCTGAATGTCAAGTTATAATATCTGTCTATGTGCCCTTGAGCAAGGCAACCTTCTTTCCAGTGTCACGGTTGATAATGGCTGCCCAAGGGACAACTGGTTATGAAACAAAACATTAATACGTACGTGTGTGAATAGGACAGATCAACACCCACTAACGTTTTTATTAAAATGTTGGTGAGTAAGTGTGAGGTACATCACTCTTACCTCCCAGAGCAAAAGCTGTGCTAAGAAGCAGAAGGATGGTCAATATTGCCATGGTGATAGTCTCCTGAGAGAGAGAGAACAAAAGCGAGATTAGTTGAGCATTTTAAATCATCTGGAATGGCTGTGGGTACTAGAGGAGAAGTTGAGGAAATCCTGTGTTAAGTACAAAACTTATGCAACAATTGCTAAACCCAGTCCTGAGGACCCCAACATGCGAGTATCGGCAACACGGCGCGCTACGATTCTTCCACTAAAATTCAGGTATCATCTATGAATCCTTCCCAAATGGCTCCTCATTCCTTATGTAGTGAACCACCTTTGACGAGGGCCCACAGTGCACTAAGCAGGGAAGGGGAAGCAGACTAGATCTTGACAGAGACTTCAATTCACTACAAAGGTAACGATTAGTCTATGCTCTTAAATTCAGGGGGTCGACCCACAAAAAGGGATCATATATAGTGCACTACACTTGACCAGGGCCACGTAAGATTAACGTGCCATTTGAGAGGCAGCTTGTCTATTAAATAATGTCACAATCTCACCTTCTGCACTCTTCCAAGGGATTCACTGGTTGTCTCTCTGTTGTCTGTGAGTTATGGTCTACCTCTTCCACCTCTCCTTTTAAAGGATCTGTCACAGGTGTGACTAGTTGCCTCATTAACCCAGAGTGATAGGAATAACATGTGTTTCAGTAAGGTTGGTTTCTTAACATTCATAGCAATGGTGATCAACTGTACCGCAGAAATGGAAGATAAATCACTCAAAATATATGTTGTGGCGGTAGCTGCAGATAACTCATCCCAACGAGAGACAACCAGAGAGATTTTACTGAGAAGAGTTTACTGAGTTTACTGAGATTTTACTGCAGAAGAGTTATAAGGTGTGATGAACGATAGTGTCCCGTTCTCCCAGGCTGCCGGCCTGCTGTAAGACAAAGCCCATGCAGTAGAACTCAGCTCACGTAGACTTGCATCCTAGCCCATGTAGACTTGCATCTTCAGAGCGTAGCTTGATTGTGCGTCACATGCAATCAATGAAATCAATCAAATTGATTGATAAAGCCCATCTTACGTCAGCTAATGTCACAAAGTGCTGTACAGAAACCCAGTCTAAAACCCCAAACAGCAAGCATTGCAGGTGTAGAAGCACGGTGGATAGGAAAAACTCCCTAGAAAAGCCAGAACCTAGGAAGAAACCTAGAGAGGAACCAGGCTATGAGGGGTGGCCAGTCGTCTTCTTGCTGTGCCGGGTGGAGAATATAACAGAACATGGCCAAGATGTTCAAATGTTCATAGATGAGCAGCAGGGTCAAATAATAATAATCACAGTGGTTGTCGATCATTCAGAGTATCTCTATCGCTCCTGCTGTCTCTAGAGAGTTGAAAACAGCAGGTCTGGGACAGGTAGCATGTCCGGTGAACAGGTCAGGGCTCGATAGCCGCAGCAGAACAGTTGAAACTGGAGCAGCAGTATGGCCAGGTGGACTGAGGACCACCCATATCTTGTTGTTGGGGACCACCACCCATAAAAAAACAGTGTCTGGCTAAAGAGACAAGACTAACAAGGGACATCCATGAACTAATAGTACAGGTAGATAGCAATAAAAAAAGATACTACAGAGATACAAAATAAGTTAGAGAAAAAACAAATAGAACATGAGGAACTTATTCAAGAACAATCTAATGTAATCTATTACAGAAATAAAACAAACTGTATGGAATATGGAGAAAAATGCACAAATTATTCCTGAATACAGGAACGCTAACAAAAATAATTTGCAGAAACTCGTTACTGAAGACGGAGTCATCTATGATTCTCCCAATTATATTTTTAAAGAGGAAGCTAATTATTTTAGGCAGATGTTCACTTTTCCGTCTCATCCTTTCCCACTGAATGAAGATTATACATTTATATTTACATTTTAGTCATTTAGCAGACACTCTTATCCAGAGCGACTTCCGTATTATGGTAAGCAATACTTTCCAAATAATATAAAAAATTGAAAATTAACAGAAGTATAGAAAGATCAGTGCGAAGGCCAAATTACAGAAGAAAATCGCTTTGAAACTATTAAGTCCTTTCAGTCTGGGAAACCCCCAGGGCTTGATGGCATACCGGTAGAGGTATATCAAGTTTTTATATATATATATATATATACTAAAAGCTCCATTGTTAGATTTGTTTTAACTACTCCTATAGAAATGGTAGTCTGTCAGGTACTCAGCAGGAAAGTCTGATATCTCTATTATTAAAACACTACCCAGATGGCAAATATAAAGACCCAGTCTATCTAAAAAACTGGAGGCCCCTTACACTTCAATGTTGTGAGGCAAAAATACTAGCAAAATGCATAGCACTCAGAATTAAAAGAGTTTTACCTGGTATTGTTCATCCTGATCAGACAGGTTTTTTACATGGATGATACATTGGAGATTATATACGACAACTACTAGAAATAATAGAACATCATGAAACATATAATAAGCCAGGAATGGTATTTATAGCGGATTTTGAAAAGGCATTTGATAAAGTAAGACTGGATTTTATTTATAAATGCCTGGATTTTTTCAATTTCGGCAATTCTCTTATGAAATGGGTAAAAATAATGTATAGCAACCCCAGGTGTAAAATGGTAAAATAACGGCTACTTCTCAGAGAGTTTTGAATTGTCAAGAGGAGTTCAACAGGGGTGCCCGCTGTCACCATATCTATTCGTTAATGCCATCGAATTGTTAGCTATGGAAATCAGATCCAATAACAACATTAGAGGATTAGATATCCAAGGTTTAAAACAAAGGTGACCATGTATGCCGATGGCTCAAGTTTTAAATTAAGTACGCAAGCTAGATCTCTGCAATGTGTCATTGAAGAGCTAGATAACTTTTTTGTACTCTCTGGACATAAACCTAATTATGATAAGTGTTCAATATTATGTTTTGAATCCTTAAAAAATTCTACTTTTACATTATCCTGCAGTTTACCCATAAAATGGGCTGATGGTGAAGTAGACATACTCAGTATTCATATCACAAAAGATATAAATAAGCTCTACACAATGAATTTCAAAATAGAATGTGCCCATCTATATAATGAATATGAATTGGGTGGGTTGAGATTATTAAACATAAAAGCACTAAACCTCTCTCTAAAAGCTTCACTCATTCAAAAGTTTTACTTGAACCCTATATGGTTCTCAAGTAGATTACTAAGAAAAACTTATCCATTGTTTAAAAATTGCCATTTTGCCTTTGTGCAGATTGCCATGTCTCATTTTGGATTAATTGAAAATGCTACTTTTTTCAAAGTATCTCTCTTTTTCAAACAAGCATTGCAGAGCTGGCAATTTCTATGTCACCCCCCTGTAAAGATAAAACAAATATTACAACACATATTATGGCTGAAGTCAAATGTGCTGGTTGATAAAATACCTGTATTTATGGGAAATATGTTTGAACAGGGTATTTTGTTCATAAATTATATTGTAAATTGGAATGATAGAGTTATGGCCTTCATGGAGTTATCAGAATTGTAAAGAAAGGTCTGCTCAATCCAAGAGTACAACCAATTGATTACAGCATTACCCCAAAAATGGAGATGGCAGGTGGCAGCGGGAGGAGGTAGGGAACTGGTCTGTCTGCCCAACATAAAGGATCAAAACTTGCGGAGGAATAAAAATAGCATAAATAGGAAAGTATATAAGTTTCATTTGAGGACCAGGATGTTTACAACTGTGCCATACAGATTGCAAAAAAGTTGGGAAGAGATTTGAGTTGATATATAAAACGCCAGATTCAAGACTTCGTGCTTTTCAGCTAAAATGATTATATAGAATTCTTGCTACCAACAAAATGTTGAATATTTGGGTTATAAAATCATCGAAGCGCTGCAGATTTTGTTGTGAGGATACAGAATCAATCGACCATTTGTTTTGGTATTGCCCTCAGGTAGCCTGTTTCTGGTCTCAGGTTCAGGAATGGCTGAAAATGCATAGCATTGATCTAGAATTGACCCTAGAAATAGTACTGTTAGGAGATCTGGAGAGACAGTCAATTACTAATATACTAAAACTCTTAGTAAAAGTATTTATCTTCAACTCGCAATCTGTGGATTCTATTCGATTACATAGATTGAAATTGTACGTTAAACATCACAGCATAGTTGAAAGATATGTGTTGCGTGGAAACCCGAAGTGGGTGGCCAGCAGAGATAGATGGGATGGGCTGAGGGAAACTGAGGGTTGGAATGTGGAATTGGAGACAAGTGGGAGTGGAGTTGCTGTGTGGGAGATAGAATGATGGTCAAAGATAAAAGTCAAAATAAAACATTTAAAAAAGTACATTTGAATGACACTAAGTGGCAGTGTTTTTACAACTAATGCCAGATTGCCTGAGGCTAATTCCGTGCAAGTGTTTGTGAACATGCATTTACACACCCTCTCATTCAAATAAACACATGCAAGAACACACACACATACATGTAATAGTGCCAGACATGCACACAAACATATACAGTTGGCGTTGCTGTTATGATTTAGTTGCCCTCATGTCCTTTGTTTTAAATGTATAATTTTTTTTTTAATTGCGTTGTTTGCTGTTTTCTTGTCTTTTCCTTTTTTCTCTTTAGTTCATTCTCTTGGTTGTTGGTGCATTTGGGGGTTCTTGGGGGTGGGGAATGGAATTAATTGTATTTATTTTTCTTCCTGGGGGGCTGTGGGAGGGGTCTTGGAGGGTTCGGGTTCACGTTTTTTGGCCTGGTGGTAGATCGGCCAACATGCCCTTGAGCAGAGCATTGACCCTGGATGCTTCTGTGTGTCGCTCTGAATGGGAATCTGTTGGACGACTGGGATGATGTAGTTATTGAGTGGCTTCACTGCAAGTATATTGTATGTTTTGAATATTCAATAAAGTAATAAATTATTTTCATTTTAATAAGAAAATAAGAAAATAAAAAAGGACTCAGCCAAAGCAGTACGACTCAGCCCACGCAGTATTTATGTATCCCCATTAGCTGCTGCCAAGGCAGAAGCTACTCATCCGGGGGTTCAGCAAAATGAAGGCAGTTATGTTTTAAAAACATCATACATTCATAACAGATTTCACAACATTAAGTGTGTGCCCTCAAGCCTCTACATCTATAACACAAAATCCAAGTGTACATGGGTGTAGCGTGCATGTTATCCTGTGTTTGTATGCATGTCTGTGTTGCTTCAGTCTCCACTGTTCCATAAGGTGTATTTTTAACTGTTTTAAATCTAATCTTACTGCTGACATGAGTGTCTTGATGTGGAATAGAGTTCCATGTAGTACTGTGCACCTCCCATAGTCTGTTCCAGAAAGTATTTTCTTGGCAGCAATTCGACCATGAAGACCTGATTCACGCCGTCTCCTCTGAACAGTTGATGTTGAGATGTGTCTGTTACTTGAACTCTGTGAAACACATTTGGGCTGCAATTTCTAAGACCGCTATCTCTATTGAACATATCCTCTGCAAGAGAGGTAACTCTGGGTCTTCCTTTCCTTTGGGGATCCTCATGAGTCATCGTAGCGCTTGGTTTTTGAGACTAAGAACATTTCTTCAAGTGCAATAATCCGCATTGACTGACCTGTCTTAAAGTAATGGGCTGTTTCTCTTTGCATTGAGTTGTTCTTGCCATAATATGGACTTGGTCTTAAAATAACAAATAGGGCCATTTTCTGTATACCACCCCTACCTTGTCACAACTGATCGGCTCTTACGCATTGAGGAAAGAAATGCCACAAATTAAGTCACCTGTTCATTGAAATGCATTCCAGGTGACTACCTCATGAATCTGGTTGAGAAAATGCCAGGAGTGTACAAAGCTGTCAAGGCAAAGGGTGGCTACTTTGAAGAATCTCAATATATTTTGGTTTAAGATGTGATTCCATGTGTTATGTCATAGTTGACATCTTCACTATTCTACAACATAGAAAATATTACAAATGAAAACCCTGGAATGAGTAGGTGAGTTCAAACTTTTGACTGGTACTGCAAATATAGTAGAGCTAACCTATAGAAAGCTGATGGGATCCTCTTTCTAATAGAAGCCATGAGGCTGTTCTCACAATTGCATAGGTTATAGAAATGTTGCGCAACATGAGCTCATGAAATGTTTTACATTTGCATTGATGTCAGAGTGATTAGAGGGACAATAGAGTGCTGAGTACCAGGCAGTTAGCAAGTGCGGTAGGCTACTAATGACCATCACCAGCATCAGAGCTTGGAGAAGCCTAATTACTAAATGGTCACGTGGAATTTGACTGCCTTCATTTCTTGTAACTGCCGGTAATACAGTCCTACTCCTTCCTCCATTTCCCAGAAATGGACTGGTTCAGATAATCACACCAACAATAAAGTAAGTAAATCAACAGTTTAATCTCTGGATTTCTTCATGCATTTATATGGGACGTGAATCAGTTCCTGTCGTACAGTAAAGACAACTGTCCGTCTTTTCAAAGACTTCATTCCAATGCCTTTCATCTACAATTAGACAAAAAACATCCAGAATGAGCTGCAAAGAAATAGCATTTAGTGAATTAGTATGTATACACACACACCTTGGTGGAACAGTTGCTAGCAGTTGATAGCAGTGCCTGGTGGAGTCTCCGTACCCTGAATCTTCTGTCCAGTAGTGGTCACACACCAACAGTAACCTACCAGAAATAGACATGTTGCACATACAATATTTACTGTAACATTCAACTGAATTGGAGAATTTAGTGTGTGTATATGTGCGTCCGTGTTAACCTGTAGAGCCCGAACATTGCTTAGGGGTGTATCGTCCAGCGGCGTCACACGTGGGGATGTAGGCTCCAATTGGGCCATGTGTCGCGGCATATCTAGCACGCTCACAGGGGGTCATGGGTCGTAATGTAGCATCTGGACACAGGTAACATAGATTGATTGTAATGTGGACATAACATTGTAGCACACGCATGCCGGAATCTTGGGTTGCGTCCCATATGGGCCCTGGTCACAAGTAGTTTATACAGAATAGGGTTCCATTTCAGATGTAACCTAGGTACTTCCTGGCTAAATATTGAAATTGCACTACTTGTTTAAAAGCCCTGTGCAGTCAAATTCAGTTTCTGTCTTTTGTATAACAGCTGATGAAACTAAGACTGAAAGTGGGGGTAAGTTGTGTCAGTGTTACTTCCTGACAATCCAATCATACATCCAGTTGAATGATCAAACCATTCATATCAGAATACCTCAGTCCAGCATCTAGACACCAATATACATCTCTGGAACTAGAGGAGTGGCAGGTAGCCTAGCAGTTAGAGAGTTGGGCCAGTAACACAAAGGTTCTTAGTTTTAATCCCTGAATGTCAAGTTATAATATCTGTCTATGTGCCCTTGAGCAAGACAACCTTCTCTCCAGTGTCACGGTTGATAATGGCTGCCCAAGGGACAACTCATTATGAAACAAAACATTAATACGTACGTGTGTGATTAGGACATATCAACACCCACTAACGTTTTTATTAAAATGTTGGTGAGTAAGTGTGAGGTACATCACTCTAACCTCCCAGAGCAAAAGCTGTGCTAACAAGCAGAATGATGGTCAATATCGCCATGGTGATAGTCTCCTGAGAGAGAGAGAGAACAAGAGCGAGATTAGTTGAGCATTTTAAATCATCTGGAATGGCTGTGGGTACGAGGAGAACTTGAGGAAACCCTGTGTCAAGTACAAAACTTATGCAACAATTGCTAAACCCAGTCCTGAGGACCCCAACAAGCGAGTATCGTCAACACGGCGCACTACGATTCTTCCACAAATTCAGTTATCATCTAATCTATTGTATGTGGTTGAAGAACCTGGCACACAGGAATATGAATCCTTCCCAAATGGCTCCTCATTCCTTATGTAGTGAACCACCTTTGACAAGGGCCCACACTGCACTACGCAGGGAAGGGGAAGCAGACTAGATCTTGACAGAGACTTCAATTCACTACAAAGGTAACTATTAGTCTATGCTCTTAAATTCAGGGGGTCAACCCACAAAAAGGGATCATATATATAGTGCACTACACTTGACCAGGGCCACATAAGATTAACGTGCCATTTGAGAGGCAGCTAGTCTACTAAATAATATCACAAGCTCACCTTCTGCACTCTTCCAAGGGATTCACTGGTTGTCTCTCTGTTGTCTATGAGTTATGGTCTACCTCTTCCACCTCTCCTTTTAAAGGATCTGTCACAGGTGTGACTAGTTGCCTCATTAACCCAACGAGAGATCCCGATGTCGGCCATTAGCTGGTGGTGTAAAGTACTTATGTAAAAATGATCTAATTCACACACTTATCAAGAGAACATCCCTGGTCATCCCTACTACCTCTGATCTAACAGACTCACTAAACACAAATGCTTCCTTTGCAAATTATGTCTGAGAGTTGGTGTGACACTGGCTATCCGTAATCAAATAAAAAAAACAAGAAAATGGTGCCGTCTGGTTTGCTTATTATAAGGAATTTGAAATGATTTATACTTTTACTTTTGCTACTTAAGTATATTTCATCAATTACATTTAATTTTGATAATTCTATATATTTGTTGAAACTTTTAGACCTTTACTCAAGTAATATTTTACTGGGTGACTTTCACTTTTACTTGAGTGATTTTCTCTGAAGGTAGCTTCATTAGGCAGTGAAGAGAGTAGTAGAGGAAGATGGGTCCAGGTTCGAGGGATCCTGTTGTGGTTGTAGCTGCAGAGAACTCCTTGGGTTATGAGATTTTACTGCAGAAGAGTTACAAGGTGTGATGAACGATAGTGTCCCGTTCTCCGAGGCTGCCGGCCTGCTGTAGGACAAAGCCCATGCAGTAGGACTCAGCCCACTCAGTTGTACTCAGCCCATGCGCAGAAGGACTCAGCCCATGCAGTAGGACTCAGCCCACTCAGTTGTACTCAGCCCATGCACTAGGACTCAGTCCACCCAGTAGGACTCAGCCAACCCCATAGTATGATTATGCATTAATGCTTTTGTTGTAAAATAATATTTTTATTGTGAAAATTATCTTCCCCAAACATGAAACTCATGCGCTGCATGTGCATGCCAGTTAGGCTCTACACCCATTGTAAAGAGGTTATTTGGCCACTTTAGTTGTAATACAAATGTAGCCAGGTGGTTAAATGGCATAGTTGTATTCATTTATATCCACTAGATGGCACTGTAACTTTAATAGATTCATAAATAAGGTGTGCAAGCAATTATGGGATTGTGCAAGCGCAGCGTGTAAGAGTGAGAGCAAGCAATTACACTGGAGAGCTACTGAAATCCATTGTGGGTCCAACGTTACTTTGGATTGGCATGGGGATGTTAGCTTCTTGCTAGCTGAATTCCACTGCTCTCAGAGACACGTTGTGGAGTTAATGATTACATTATTTAAAGCTGCTGTATGGGTGAGGATCTACTGTTCCGTGTGGGGTTAGGGTATCACGTGGACAGTGTGTTTAAAGCCGAGCCACTACTCAGATTGTTTTTACACACTTTAATAACAGATTTATCTCACTTGATTGTGATTTAGACTACATTTTACTTTATGGTGACTTCCTCTATTAGTGATTTCCCTTCTACATTATCCTATTTTGAATGTAAGCCTCGACAGTATAAACAACCCCAAATCATTTTGTGTCCTGTGCTGGATTGACTTTCGCCAGGCTACACAAACCTTATCAAAACATATAGGCCTATTGGCTAGGCTACATGAGGTGTTGCGCTAAAATATGAAAAAGTAGCAAAAAAAATGGTATGCATTGTTCCTTGCCTTACACTGGGCATCATTCACAAGTGATGGGATAATGTTGTCACCCATCAGACTATTCTTGATTGAATCTTGTCTTTACATGTACTAAATAATATTTGTGAAATTTGTTTTGATTTAGAATGGACAATAATCATGCACCTGTCTGGAATCGGGCAGGGGAAAAAATACATTTCATCTATGCACTTAAATAGCGAATGGAGGATTCTTTTCCCTTGTTTCATTTTCATGCCAGCCAGGTAGGCTATACTCCTGTTGTAAATATAAGCAATGTTCTTAATATTAGGAAAGTTGATAAATACAGCACGAGTCAAAAGTTTGGACACACCTACTCATTAAAGGGTTTTTCTTCATTTTTACTATTTTCTACATTGTAGAATAATAGTAAAGACATCAAAACTCTGAAATAGCACATATGGAATCAAGTAGTGAACAAAAAAGTGATTTAACAAATCAAAATATATGTTATATTTGAGATACTTCAAAGTAGCCACGCTTTGCCTTGATGACAGCTTTGCACACTCTTGGCATTCTCTCAACCAGCTTCAACTGGAATGCTTTTCCAACAGTCTTGAAGGAGTTCCCACATATGCTGAGCACTTGTTGGCTGCTTTTCTTAACTCTGTGGTCCAACTCACTGAGGCTGCACTCGTGGAGGTGGTAAAAGACCTTTTAATGGTGTCAGACTGAGGCTCTTCCTCTGTCCTCGTGTTCCTAGACCTTAGGGCTGCTTTGATACCATAGATCAAGACATTCTTTTGGAGAGATTGGAAACCCAAATTGATCTACACGGACAAGTTCTGTCCTGGTTTAGAGCTTATCTGTCGGAAAGGTTTCGGTTTGTCTCTGTGGATGGTTTGTCCTCTGACAAATCAACTGTATATTTCGGTGTTCCTCAAGTTTCCGTTTTAGGACCTCTATTGTTTTCATTATCTATATATTTTACCTCTTGATGTCATTCGGAAACATAATGTTAACTTTCACTGCAATGCGGATGATACACAGCTGTACATTTAGATGAAACATGGTGGAGCCCCAAAATTGCCCTCCCTGGAAACCTGTGTTTCAGACATAAGGAACTGGAAGGCGGCAAATGTTTTACTTTAAAACTCAGACAAAGCAGAGATGCTAGTTCTAGGTCCCAAGAAACAAAGAGATCTTCTGTTGGATCTGACAACTAATCAATCAATCAATCATGATGGTTGTAGTGTCGTCTCAAATAAAACTGACATAGCGATTGCATAAAGGAGTTCTGTATCCATAAATCTTAAAATAATTATGTATTTTGTCAGCGTTTGAGTAATTTAGTAAATTCACCGGAAGTTTTTGGTGGGAATGCATGTTCTGAATATCACAAGCCAATGTAAAAAGCTGTTTCTGGATATAAATATGAACTTGATTGAACAAAACATACATGTATTGTATAACAGAATGTCCTAGGAGTCTCATCTGATGAAGATCAAAGGTTAGTGCTTCATTTAGCTGTGTTTTGGGTTTTTGTGACATATGCTTGCTTGGAAAATGGCTTTGTGATTATTTTGGTGTATGTACTCTCCTAACATAATCTAATGTTTTGCTTTCGCATTTGAGGTTTTTGTATTTCGCGCCACGCTGTTCCACTGGCTGTTGACGGTCACGTCCCACCTAGCCCATAGAGGCCAAGTATGCACCCTCTAGTTCTTTCTCGTTCTCTTCTCTCGTACGGCCTGAGTTCTAGGACCATGCCGCAGGGCTACCTGGCTTGACAACTCATTGCTGTCCCCAGTCCACCTGTTCTGCCTGCGGCTATGGAACCCTGACCTGTTCACCGGACGTGCTACCTTGTCCCGGACCTGCTGTTTTCGACTACCGCACCTTCCTAGGTTCCTGCCATTCTAGGGAGTTTTTCCTAGCCACCGTGCTTCTACATCTGCATTGCTTGCTGTTTTAGGCTGGCTTTCTGTATTGCACTTTGTGACATCGGCTGATGTAAAAAGGGCTTCATAAATATATTTGATTGATTGAACTCATCCCAAACCATCTAAATTGGGTGATTGTGGAGGCCAGGTCATCTGATGCATCACTCTCCTTATTGGTCAAATAGCCCTTACACAGCTGAAGGTGTGTTGGGTCATTGTCCTGTTGAAAAACAAATGATAGTCCCACTAAGCCAAACCAGATGGGATGGCGTGTCACTGCGGTAGCCATGCTGGTTAAGTGTGCCTTGAATTCTAAATAAATCACTGACAGTGTCACCATCACCTCCATGCTTCACGGTGGGAACACCACATGCGGAGATCCGTTCAACTACTCTGCGTCTCACAAAGACTCAGCGTTTGGAACCAAAAATCTCAAATTTGGACTCGGACCAAGGACAGATTCCCACCGGTCTAATGTCCATTGCTTGTGGTTCTTGACCCAAGCAAGTCTCTTATCGTCCTTTAGTGGCTTCTTTGCAGCAATTCGACCAACAAGGCCTAATTCACGCAGTCTCCTGAGCAGATGTCTGTTACTTGACCTTTGTGAAGTGTTTATTTGGGCTGCAACAGAGGTAACTGGGTCTTCCTTTCCTGTGGCCATCCTCATGAGAGTCATCGTAGCGCTTGGTTTTTGAGACTGCTCTTGAAATGTTCCGCATTGACTGATTCCCTTCTTAAAGTAATGTTGTGTTTCTTTTTGCATTGAGCCGTTCTTGCCATAATATGGACTTGGTCTTAAAATAACAAATAGGGCCATTTTCTGTATACCACCCCTACCTTGACAAAACTGATCGGCTCTTACGCAAATCACACAAATTAAGTCACCTGTTAATTGAAATGCATTCCAGGTAACTACCTCATGAATCTGGTTGAGAGAATGCCAAGAGTGTACAAAGCTGTCAAGGCAAAGGGTGGCTACTTTGAAGAATCTCAATATATTTTGGTTTAACATTTACATTTAAGTAATTTGTGATTCCATGTGTTATGTCATAGTTGACATCTTACCTATTCTACAACGTAGAAAATATTACAGATGAAAACCCTGGAATGAGTAGGTGTTCAAACTTTTGACTGGTACTGCAAATATAGTAGATCTAACCTATAGAAAGCTGATGGGATCCTCTTTCTAATAGGAGCCATGAGGCAGTTCTCAGACAATTGCATAGGTTATAGAAATGTGGCGCAACATGAGCTCATGAAATGTTTTACATTTGCATTGATGTCAGAGTGATTAGAGGGACAATAGAGTGCTGAGTACCAGGCAGTTAGCAAGTGCGGTAGGCTACTAATGACCATCACCAGCATCAGAGCTTGGAGAAGCCTAATTACTATATGGTCACGTGGAATTTGACTGCCTTCATTTCTTGTAACTGACGGTAATACAGTCCTACTCCTTCCTCCATTTCCCAGAAATGTACTGGTTCAGATAATCACACCAACAATAAAGTAAGTAAATCAACAGTTTAATCTCTGGATTTCTTCATGTATTTATATGGGATGTAAATCAGTTCCTGTCGTAGAGTAAAGAACACTGTCCGTCTTTTCAAAGTCTTCATTCCAACGCCTTTCATCTGCAATTAGACAAAAACATCCAATATCAGCTGCAAAGAGATAACATTTTTTGAATGAGTATGTATATACACACACACACACCTTGGTGGAACAGTTGCTAGCATTTGATAGCAGTGCCTGGTGGAGTCTCCGTACCCTGAATCTTCTGTCCAGTAGTGGTCACACACCAACAGTAACCTACCAGAAATAGACATGTTGCACACAGTAAATAGTAACATTCAACTGAATTGGAGAATTTAGTGTGTGTATATGTGCGTCCGTGTTAACCTGTAGAGGCCGAACATTGCTTAGGGGTGTATCGTCCAGCGGCGTCACACGTGGGGATGTAGGCGCCAATTGGGCCATGTGTCGCGGCATATCTAGCACGCTCACAGGGGGTCATGGGTCGTATCCTAGCATCTGGACACAGGTAACATAGATTGATTGTAATGTGGACATAACATTGCAGCACATGCATGCCGGAATCTTGGGTTGCGTCTCATATGGGCCCTGGTCAGAAGTAGTTTATACGGAATAGGGTTCCATTTCAGATGTAACCTAGGTACTTCCTGGCTAAATACTGAAATTGCGCTACTTGTTTAAAAGCCCTGTGCAGTCAATTCAGTTTCTGTCTTTTGTTTAACAGCTGATGAAACTAAGACTGAAAGTGGGGTTAAGTTGTGTCAGTGTTACTTCCTGACAATCCAATCATACATCCAGTTGAATGATCAAACCATTCATATCAGAATACCTCAGTCCAGCATCTAGACACCAATATACATATCTGGAACAAGAGGAGTGGCAGGTAGCCTAGCGGTTAGAGAGTTGGGCCAGTAACACAAAAGTTCCTAGTTTTAATCCCTGAATGTCAAGTTAAAATATCTGTCTATATGCCCTTGAGCAAGACAACCTTCTCTCCAGTGTCACGGTTGATAATGGCTGCCCAAGGGACAACTGGTTATGAAACAAAACATTAATACGTACGTGTGTGAATAGGACAGATCACACCCACTAACGTCTATATTAAAATGTTGGTGAGTAAGTGTGAGGTACATCACTCTTACCTCCCAGAGCAAAAGCTGTGCTAACAAGCAGAATGATGGTCAATATCGCCATGGTGATAGTCTCCTGAGAGAGAGAACAAGAGCGAGATTAGTTGAGCATTTTAAATCATCTGGAATGGCTGTGGGTACTAGGAGAGGAAAGCCTGTGTTAAGTATAAAACTTATGCAACAATTGCTAAACCCAGTCCTGAGGACCCCAACAAGCGAGTATCGTCCACACGGCGTGCAATGATTCTTCCACTAAAATTCAGGTATCTAATCTATTGTATGTGGTTGAAGAGCCTTGCACAAAGGAATATGAATCCTTCCCAAATGGCTCCTCATTCCTTATGTAGTGAACCACCTTTGACGAGGGCCCACAGTGCACTACGCAGGGAAGGGGAAGCAGACTAGATCTTGACAGAGACTTCTATTCACTACAAAGGTAACTATTAGTCTATGCTCTTAAATTCAGGGGGTCGACCCACAAAAAGGGGTCATATATATATAGTGCACTACACTTGACCAGGGCCACATAAGATTAACATGCCATTTGAGAGGCAGCTAGTCTACTAAATAATATCACAAGCTCACCTTCTGCACTCTTCCAAGGGATTCACTGGTTGTCACTCTGTTGTCTGTGAGTTATGGTCTACCTCTTCCACCTCTCCTTTTAAAGGATCTGTCACAGGTGTGACTAGTTGCCTCATTAACCCAACGAGAGATCCCGATGTCCGCAATTAGCTGGTGGTGTAAAGTTCTTATGTAAAAATTGTCTAATTCACACACTTATCAAGAGAACGTCCCTGGTCATCCCTACTGCCTCTGATCTGTCGGCCATTAGCTGGTGGTGTAAAGTACTTATGTAAAAATTCTATAAAGTACTACTTAAGTAGTATTTTGGGGTATCTTTACTTTACTACTTCTATTTATTTCAACTTTCACTTCACTACATTCCTAAAGAAAATAATGTACTTTTTACTCCATACATTTTCCCTGACACCCAAAAGTACTCGTTAGATTTTGAATGATTAGCATGACAGAAAAAATGGTCTAATTCACTCACTTATCAAGAGAACATCCCTGAAGATCCCTACTGCCTCTGATCTGGCAGACTCACTAAACACAAATGCTTCCTTTGCAAATTATGTCTGAGAGTTGGTGTGACACTGGCTATCCGTATTCAAATAAAAAAACAAACAAGAAAATGGTGCCGTCTGGTTTGCTTAATATAAGGAATTTGAAATGATTTATACTTTTACTTTTGATACTTAAACAACCTCTCTGGGCTAGGTGGCACCAAATCGTCCCACCTACGTAACAGCCAGTTGAATCCTGTGGTGCGATTTTCAAATACCTTCGAAATGCTATTACTTCAATTTCTCAAACATATGACTATTTTACAGCTATTTAAAGACAAGACTCTCGTTAATCTAACCACACTGTCCGATTTCAAAAAGGCTTTACAACGAAAGCAAAACATTAGATTATGTCAGCAGAGTACCCAGCCAGAAATAATCAGACACCCATTTTTCAAGCTAGCATATAATGTCACAAAAACCCAGAAGACAGCTAAATGCAGCACTAACCTTTGATGATCTTCATCAGATGACACACCTAGGACATTATGTTATAGAATACATGCATGTTTTGTTCAGTCAAGTTCATATTTATATCAAAAAACAGCTTTTTACATTAGCATGTGACGTTCAGAACTAGCATACCCCCCGCAATCTTCCGGGGAATTTACTAACAATTTACTAAATTACTCACGATAAACGTTCACAAAAAGCATAACAATTATTTTAAGAATTATAGATACATTACTCCTCTATGCACTCGATATGTCCGATTTTAAAATAGCTATTCGGTGAAAGCACATTTTGCAATATTCTAAGTAGATAGCCCGGCATCACAGGGCTAGCTATTTAGACACCCACCAAGTTTAGCCTTCACCAAAGTCAGATTTACTATTAGAAAAGTTTGATTACCTTTCCTGTTCTTCGTCAGAATGCACTCCCAGGACTTCTACTTCAATAACAAATGTAGGTTTGGTCCAAAATAATCCATAGTTATGTTCCAACAGCGACGTTTTGTTTGTGCGTTCTAGACACTATCCCAATGGTAAATAACGGTCACGTGCACGGCGCATGTCGTGACAAAAGATTTCTAAATATTTCATTACCGTACTTCGAAGCATGTCAACCGCTGTTTAAAATCAATTTTTATGCAATTTATCTCGTAACAAAGCGATAATATTCCGACCGGGAATCTGCGTTTCGGTAAATAGAGGGAAAAACAGAAAGACGGGGGCGGCCAGTGCACGAGCCTAAGCCCTTTGTCCTCTGATAGACCACTTAGCAAAAGCGCTCGTGTGTTTCAGCCAGGGCTTTGAATTATGTCATTCAGGTTTTTCCCGGGCTCTGAGAGCCCATTGGAGCCGTAGGAAGTGTCACGTAACAGCAGAGATCCTTTGTAATGGATAGAGATGACAAAGAAAGCCAATAAATGGTCAGACAGGCCACTTCCTGTAAAGGAATCTCTCAGGTTTTTGCCTGCCATATGAGTTATGTTATACTCACAGACACCATTCAAACAGTTTTAGAAACTTTAGGGTATTTTCTATCCATATCTAATAAGTATATGCATATTCTAGTTACTGGGTAGGAGTGGTAACCAGATTAAATCGGGTACGTTTTTTATCCGGCGGTGTAAATACTGCCCCCTAGCCCTAACAGGTTAACCTAGAATATGCATATAATTATTGGCTTTGGATAGAAAACACCCTAAAGTTTCTAAAACTGTTTGAATGGTGTCTGTGAGTATAACAGAACTCATATGGCAGGCAAAAACCTGAGAAGATTTCATGCAGGAAGTGGCCTGTCTGACAAGGTGTTGTTGTTCTTGCTTCTGTTTATTGAAGAGTCAGGATCTTAGCTGTAACGTGACACTTCCTACGGCTCCAATAGGCTTTCAGAGCCCGGGAAAAACCTGAACGATGTCGAGGTAGCCTCTGGCTGAAACACATTATCGCCTTTGCCAAGTGGCCGATCACAGGACAAAGGGCTTAGGCTCGTGCCCGAGTCGACCCAGTGATATATTTTCTTTCGGCTGTTTACCTAATTGCAGATTCCCGGTCGGAATATTATCGCTTTTTTACGAGAAAAATGGCATAAAAATTGATTTTAAAAATTGCCATTTTGCCTTTGTGCAGATTGCTGTCTCATTTTGGATTAATTGAAAATGCTACTTTTTTCAAAGTATCTCTCTTTTTCAAACAAGCATTGCAGAGCTGGCTACAATTTCTATGTCACCCCCCTGAAAAGATAAAACAAATATTACAACACATATTATGGCTGAAGTCAAATGTGCTGGTTGATAAAATACCTGTATTTATGGGAAATATGTTTGAACAGGGTATTTTGTTCATAAATGATATTGTAAATTGGAATGGTAGAATTATGGCCTTCATGGAGTTATCAGAATTGTAAGGAAAGGTCTGCTCAATCCAAGAGTACAACCAATTGATTACAGCATTGTAATGGAGGAGGCAAGTGGCAGCGGGAGGAGGTAGGGAACTGGTCTGTCTGCCCAACATAAAGGATCAAAACTTGCGGAGGAATAAAAATAGCATAAATAGGAAAGTATATAAGTTTCATTTGAGGACCAGGATGTTGACAACTGCGCCATACAGATTGCAAAATAGTTGGGAAGAGATTTGAGTTGATATATAAAATGCAAGATTCAAGACTGTGCTTTTCAGCTAAAATTATTATATAGAATTCTTGCTACCAACATAAAAAACAAAAAAATATGCTGAATATTTGGGTAATAAAATCATCGAAGCTCTACAGATTTTGTTGTGAGGATACAGAATCAATAGACCATTTGTTTTGGTATTGCCCTCAGGTAGCCTGTTTCTTGTCTCAGGTTCAGGATTCTATTCAATTACATAGATTGATATTGTACGTTAAACATCACAGCATAGTTGAAAGATATGTGTTGCGTGGAAACCCGAAGTGGGTGGCCAGCAGAGATACATGGGATGGGCTGAGGGAAGCTGAGTGTTGGTATGTGGAATTGGAGCCAAGTGGGAGTGGAGTTGCTGTGTGGGAGATAGAATGATGGTCAAAGATAAAAGTCTAAATAAAACATTTAAAAAAGTACATTTGAATGACACTAAGTGACAGTGTTTTTACAACAAATGCCGGTTTGCCTGAGGCTGATGCCGTGCAAGTGTTTGTGAACATGCATATACACACACTCTCATTCAAATAAACACATGCAAGAACACACACATACATGTAATAGTGCCAGACATGCACACAAACATTTACAGTTGGCGTTGCTGTTATGATTTAACTGTCCTTGATATCCTTTGTTTTAAATGTATTTTTTTTTAAATTGCGTTGTTGTTTGCTGTTTTCTTCTGTCTTTTCCTTTTTTCTCTTTAGTTCATTCTCTTGGTTGTTGGTGCATTGGGGGGTTCTTGGGGGTGGGGAATGGAATTAATTGTATTTTTTATTTTTTATTATTTTTCTTCCTGGGGGGCTGTGGGAGGGGTCTCGAATGGTTGAGGGACAGCTATTGGGGAACTGTGGGGGGGGATCTTGGAGGGTTCGGGTTCACGTTTTTGGACTGGTGGTAGATCGGCCAACATTACATTTACATTTTAGTCATTTAGCAGACACTCTTATCCAGAGCGACTTACAGTAGTGAATACATACATTTCATGCATTTTTTTTTGTACTGGCCCCCCATGGGTATCGAACCCACAACCCTGGCGTTGCACACACCATGCTCTACCAACTGAGCCACAGGGAGGGCTCAACATGCCCTTGAGCAGAGAATTGACCCTGGATGCTTCTGTGTGTCGCTCTGAATGGGAATCTGTTGGACGACTGGGATGATGTAGTTATTGAGCGGCTTCACTGCAAGTATATTGTATGTTTCGAATATAGAATAAAGTAAAAAAAATTAAGAAAATATTATTTTAATAAAAAAATAAGGACTCAGCCAATGCAGTACTACTCAGCCCACACAGTATTTATTATGGATCCCCATTAGCTGCTGCCAAGGCAGAAGCTACTCATCCTGGGGTTCAGCAAAATTAAGGCAGTTATACATTACCATACATTCATAACAGATTTCACATCGTAGTAAGTGTGCCCTCAGGCCTCTACTCTACCACATATCTATAACACAAAATCCAAGCGTACATGGGTGTAGTGTGTATGTTATCGTGTGTTTGTATGCATGTGTCTGTTGCTTCAGTGTATTTTTATGTTTTTTAAATCTAATATTACTGCTGGCATGAGTTCCATGTAGTACTGTGCACCTCCCATAGTCTGTTCTGGAAAGTAGTATCTTGGCAGCAATTCGAACATGAAGGCCTGATTCACGCAGTCTCCTCCGAACAGTTGATGTTGAGATGTGTCTGTTACTTGAACTCTGTGAAACACATTTGGGCTGCAATTTCTAAGACTGGTATCTCTATTGAACATATCCTCTGCAAGAGAGGTAACTCTGGGTCTTCCTTTCCTGTGGTGATCCTCATGAGTCATCGTAGCGCTTGGTTTTGGAGACTAAGAACGTTTCTTCAAGTGCAATGTTCCGCATTGACTGACCTTCCTGTCTTAAAGTAATGGGCTGTTTCTCGTTGCATTGAGCTGTTCTTGCCATAATTTGGACTTGGTCTTAAAATAACAAATAGGGCTATTTTCTGTATACCACCCCTACCTTGTCACAACTGATCGGCTCTTACGCATTGAGGAAAGAAATTCCACAAATTAGGTCACACCCGTTAATTGAAATGCATTCCATGAATCTGGTTGAGAGAATGCCAAGAGTGTACAAAGCTGTCAAGGCAAAGGGTGGCTACTTTGAAGAATCTCAATATATTTTGGTTTAAGATGTGATTCCATGTGTTGTCATAGTTGAAAATATTAGATGAAAAGCCTGGAATGAGTAGGTGTATTCAAACATTTGACTGGTACTGCAAATATAGTAGATCTAACCTATAGAAAGCTGATGGGATCCTCTTTCTAATAGAAGCCATGAGGCGGTTCTCACACAATTGCATAGGTTATAGAAATGTTGCGCAACATGAGCTCATGAAATGTTTTACATTTGCATTGATGTCAGAGTGATTAGAGGGAATATAGAGTGCTGAGTACCAGGAAGTTAGCAAGTGCGGTAGGCTACTAATGACCATCACCAGCATCAGAGCTTGGAGAAGCCTAATTACTAAATGGTCACGTGGAATTTGACTGCCTTCATTTCTTGTAACTGACGGTAATACAGTCCTACTCCTTCCTCCATTTCCCAGAAATGGACTGGTTCAGATAATCACACCAACAATAAAGTAAATAAATCAACAGTTTAATCTCTGGATTTCTTCATGTATTTATATGGGATGTAAATCAGTTCCTGTCGTAGAGTAAAGAACACTGTCCGTCTTTTCAAAGTCTTCATTCCAACGCCTTTCATCTGCAATTAGACAAAAACATCCAATATCAGCTGCAAAGAAATAACATTTAGTGAATTAGTATGTATATACACACACCTTGGTGGAACAGTTGCTAGCATTTGATAGCAGTGCCTGGTGGAGTCTCCGTACCCTGAATCTTCTGTCCAGTAGTGGTCACACACCAACAGTAACCTACCAGAAATAGACATGTTGCACATACAATATTTACTGTAACATTCAACTGAATTGGAGAATTAATGTGTGTATATGTGCGTCCGTGTTAACCTGTAGAGCCCGAACATTGCTTAGGGGTGTATCGTCCAGCGGCGTCACACGTGGGGATGTAGGCGCCAATTGGGCCATGTGTCGCGGCATATCTAGCACGCTCACAGGGGGTCATGGGTCGTATCCTAGCATCTGGACACAGGTAACATAGATTGATTGTAATGTGGACATAACATTGCAGCACATGCATGCCGGAATCTTGGGTTGCGTCCCATATAGTCCCTGGTCAGAAGTAGTTTATACGGAATAGGGTTCCATTTCAGATGTAACCTAGGTACTTCCTGGCTAAATACTGAAATTGCGCTACTTGTTTAAAAGCCCTGTGCAGTCAATTCAGTTTCTGTCTTCTGTATAACAGCTGATGAAACTAAGACTGAAAGTGGGGGTAAGTTGTGTCAGTGTTACTTCCTGACAATCCAATCATACATCCAGTTGAATGATCAAACCATTCATATCAGAATACCTCAGTCCAGCATCTAGACACCAATATACATCTCTGGAACAAGAGGAGTGGCAGGTAGCCTAGCGGTTAGAGAGTTGGGCCAGTAATACAAAGGTTCCTAGATTTAATCCCTGAATGTCAAGTTAAAATATCTGTCTATGTGCCCTTGAGCAAGACAACCTTCTCTCCAGTGTCACGGTTGATAATGGCTGTCCAAGGGACAACTGGTTATGAAACAAAACATTAATACGTACGTGTGTGAATAGGACAGATCAACACCCACTAACGTCTATATTAAAATGTTGGTGAGTAGGTGTGAGGTACATCACTCTTACCTCCCAGAGCAAAAGCTGTGCTAACAAGCAGAATGATGGTCAATATCGCCATGGTGATAGTCTCCTGAGAGAAAGAACAAGAGCGAGATTAGCTGAGCATTTTAAATCCTCTGGAATGGCTGTGGGTACTAGATTTGGATCTTTTTAGTCCCCATTTGGACTAATCTTCCAAGAGTCCTTAAATATTAAAATACAATTTATATACGAACACATTTTCACATATAACACACTATTACAAACATACATAATATACTAACGTAATAAACCAATAAATGAACTACTGTAATCCCACAACATTTCTGTGTATTATATTTAAATTGTTTTAAAATAGTTTACATTTATATATTGAAAGGTTTCTGGTTTGCTCAGTTAATTTATTCCATTTCTTTATTGCTCTAAATCGAAATGTTCTTTTGCCCATTTCTCTTTTCTGTCTGGATAACGCATAGATGGTGGACAATCTATTCCTAGTATTTACGGAATGTCTGTCTCTTACCAACTGATTACCATTGTGAATTGTACTTGGCCGTTTTAAATGATGTATATTATGAAATAAAATAAGCATGTTTTTTGCAATTATCTTGTCGATTGATGACCAACCAAGAACATTGCGTATGACTGCAACAGAAAAACCATATCTCCACCGTAAAACAATCCTTGCTGCTTTGTTCTGTGCAATCTGCAGCCTCCTAACTTCACTTGATGATGCATTTCCCCAGAACAGTAGTTCACTTGACTCTCAATTAAAGCTTGTGTTATTTGCTTAAGAATTTTTCCTGGTAAATATTTAGCTATCCTTCTGATTATGCATGCCGTTTTAATATTTTTTTACAGATTAGTTATTTGAGATGACCATGATAAGCAGTTGTCTAGCTGCACTCCTAATAGTTTGGTTTCTGCCACTTCTTCAATTTGTACTCCTCCCATACTTAATTGTATCCCATGGTGTTTTGGCCTTTTCCTAGTGGAACAGACCAACATAACTTTGGTTTTCTTGGTGTTTAAAACAAGTTTATTCTGGCAAACCCACTCCCTAATATTCTCCAAATCTCCTTGTAAAGCTTGCTGTACCTGTTGAACCGATTGTCCTGCTGCATAAATTGTAGTATCATCTGCAAATATAGTAGCTTGAGTTTCAGCTAGGGCATAGGAAAGGTCGTTGGTATATATTAAATAAAGAAGTGGCCCAAGGCAGCTGCCCTGCGGTATTCCACAGTTTAAAGCATGAGGGGAAGAAAATGAACCATTGATATAGGTGGACTGTTTCCTGTCAGTTAGATATGACTGTACCCAAATCAAATGCTGCACTGAAATCTAAAAATAGTACCCCCACAAACTTGCCATTATCCATAGCATTGAGCCACTGGTCAGTCAGGTACTAGAGGAGAGGAAACCCTGTGTTAAGTACAAAACTTATGCAACAATTGCTAAACCCAGTCCTGAGGACCCCAACAAGCGAGTATCGGCAACACGGCGTGCTACCATTCTTCCACTAAAATTCCGGTATCATCTAATCTATTGTATGTGGTTGAAGAGCCTGGCACACAGGAATATGAATCCTTCCCAAATGGCTCCTCATGCCTTATGTAGTGAACCACCTTTGACAAGGGCCCACAGTGCACTACGCAGGGAAGGGGAAGCAGACTAGATCTTGACAGAGACTTCAATTCACTACAAAGGGAACTATTAGTCTATGCTCTTAAATTCAGGGGGTCGACCCACAAAAAGGGATCATATATATATAGTGCACTACACTTGACCAGGGCCACATAAGATTAACGTGCCATTTGAGAGGCAGCTAGTCTACTAAATAATATCACAAGCTCACCTTCTGCACTCTTCCAAGGGATTCACTGGTTGTCTCTCTGTTGTCTGTGAGTTATGGTCTACCTCGTCCACCTCTCCTTTTAAAGGATCTGTCACAGGTGTGACTAGTTGCCTCATTAACCCAACAAGAGATCCCGATGTAGGCCATTAGCTGGTGGTGTAAAGTACTTATGTAAAAATTCTTTAAAGTACTACTTAAGTAGTATTTTGGGGTATCTTTACTTTACTAATTCTATTTATTTCAACTTTCACTTCACTACATTCCTAAAGAAAATAATGTACTTTTTACTCCATACATTTTCCCCGACACCCAAAAGTACTCGTTAGATTTTGAATGATTAGCAGGACAGAAAAAATGGTCTAATTCACACACTTATCAAGAGAACATCCCTGGTCATCCCTACTGCCTCTGATCTAACAGACTCACTAAACACAAATGCTTCCTTTGCAAATTATGTCTGAGAGTTGGTGTGACACTGGCTATCCGTAATCAAATAAAAAAACAAGAAAATGGTGCCGTCTGGTTTGCTTAATATAATGAATTTGAAATGATTTATACTTTTACTTTTGAACTTAAGTATATTTTATCAATTACATTTAATGTTGATACTTCAGTATATTTGCTGAAACTTTTAAAACTGTACTCAAGTAATATTTACTGGGTGATTTACACTTTTACTTCAGTCATTTTCTGTGAAGGAATCTTCATAGGCAGTGAAGAGAGTAGTAGAGGAAGATGGGTCCAGTTTCAAGGGATCCTGAGAGGCTCCCTGTGAGTATGCCGAGGCCAATAGAGAGTGATAGGAATAACATGTGTTTCAGTAAGGTTGGTTTCTTAGCATTCATAGCCATGGTTAGCAACTGTACCGCAGAAATGGAACATAAATCACTGAAAATAGATGTTGTGGTGGTAGCTGCAGATAACTCGTTGGGTTATGAGATTTTACTGCAGAGAAGTTATAAGGTGTGATGAACGATAGTGTCCTGTTCTCCCAGGCTGCCGGCCTGCTGTGGGACAAAGCCCGTGCAGTAGAACTCAGCCCACTGTTGGGTTTTATTTCACTTATTAGATGTGATGCATTACCATTTACAGTAGATGTAGGCCTAAGTATGAACGGACTGTAATGCACTAACAGGTTAATATAGTATTAACATAGGTTGAGCAACATATAATAGACATGACTAACTGGAGGGTTGCTGGCTAGTAGGAGTGTAGGCTGAGTAGACTCTTGACACACACACACAATGCCTGGTTGTTGGGCCGCTCATGGACAGGTGTATGTGAGGAACTGATAGAGGGGAGAATGGCTGTGGCACAAGAACAGGCACTGTCCTTGGGTGTCTGACTCTCGGGTACACACACGAAGATAAGCTAGAAGACAACTATGCTTGGCAACAAAGATGCGTCTAGAGGCTGGGACCAGCCTGCACGCCAACGATAGGCTGGAGTAAGTCTAAACCACACCCAAGCCTCTACTATGACAGGCCCTCAGGGAGAGGAAACTGTCTGTCAAGAAGTATTTAAGGAAGAACTTATGATGTCATTTCAGTTCTCTGTCTGCCCTGCGAGGTGTTACAGTGAACCCGTATATACGAACATTGCATTTATCACTATTTACTTAGCTTAATAAACAGCTGTGAAACAGTACTAGAGACCAGAGTTTCTCTTTGTCCTGACACCAGATTCGAATTGACGCAACCTAACACCACGTAGACTTGCATCCGAGCCCATTTAGACTTGCATCTTCAGAGCGTAGCTTGATTGTGCGTCACATGCAATCAATCAAATCAATCAAATGTATTGATAAAGCCCATCTTACGTCAGCTGATGTCACAAAGTGCTGTAGAGAAACCCAGTCTAAAACCCCAAACAGCAAGCATTGCAGGTGTAGAAGCACGGTGGATAGGAAAAACTCCCTAGAAAGGCCAGAACCTAGGAAGATACCTAGAGAGGAACCAGGCTATGAAGGGTGGCCAGTCCTCTTCTGGCTGTGCCGGGTGGAGATTATAACAGAACATGGCCAAGATGTTCAAATGTTCATAGATGACCAGCAGGGTCAAATAATAATAATCACAGTGGTTGTCGATCATTCAGAGTATCTCTATCACTCCTGCTGTCTCTAGAGAGTTGAAAACAGCAGATTTGGGACAGGTAGCACGTCCGGTGAACAGGTCAGGGCTTGATAGCCGCAGCAGAACAGTTGAAACTGGAGCAGCAGCATGGCCAGGTGGACTGGGGACCACCCATATCTTGTTGTTGGGGACCACCACCCATAAAAAAACAGTTTCTGGCTAAAGAGACAAGACTAACAAGGAAATCCATGAACTAATAGTACAGGTAGAGAGCAATACAAAAAGATACTACAGAGATACAAAATAAGTTAGAGAAAAAACAAATAGAACATGAGGAACTTATTCAAGAACAATCTAATGTAATCTATTACAAAAATAAAGCAAACTGTATGGAATATGGAGAAAAATGCACAAATTATTCCTGAATCTCCCATACAGGAACGCTAACAAAATTATTTGCAGATGTTCACTTTTCCGTCTCATCCTTTCCCACTGAATGAAGATTATACATTTACATTAACATTTTAGTCATTTCGCAGATGCTCTTATCCAGAGCGACTTACAGTAGTGAATGCATACACTTCGTACATTTCATAAAAAATTTTCCGTATTATGGTAAGCAATTCTTTCCAAATAATATAAAAAATTGAAAATTAACAAATGTACAGAAAGATCAGTGCGAAGGCCAAATTAAGAAGAAAAATGTTTTGAAACTATTAAGTGCATAGATGAAATGTATTTTTTCCCCTGCCCGATTCCAGACAGGTGCATGATAATTGTCCATTCTAAATCAAAACAAATTTCACAAATATTATTTAGTACATGTAAAGACAAGATTCAATCAAGAATAGTCTGATGGGTGACAACATTATCCCATCACTTGTGAATGATGCCCAGTGTAAGGCAAGGAACAATTGCAACTTTTTCATATGTTAGTGCAACACCTCATGTAGCCTAGCCAATAGGCCTATATGTTTTGATAAGGTTTGTGTAGCCTGGCGAAAGTCAATCCAGCACAGGACACAGTAATGATTTGGGGTTGTTTATACTGTCGAGGCTTACATTCAAAATAGGATAATGTAGAAGGGAAATCACTAATAGAGGAAGTCACCATAAAGCAAAATTCAGTCTAATTCACAATCAAGTGACTGCGCTTGCACAATCCCATAACTACTTGCACACCTTATTTATGAATCTCTTACAGGGACAGTGCCATCCAGTGGATATAAATGAATACAACTATGCCATTTCACCACCTGGCTACATTTGTATTACAACTAAAGTGACCAAATAACCTCTTTACAATGGGTGTAGAGCCGAACTGGCATGCACATGCAGCGCATGAGTTTCACGTTTGGGGAAGATCATTTTCACAATAAAAATATTATTTTATAACAAAAGCATTAATGCATAATCATACTATGGGGTTGGCTGAGTCCAACTGGGTGGACTGAGTCCTAGTGCATGGGCTGAGTACAACTGAGTGGGCTGAATCCTACTGCATGGGCTGAGTCCTTCTGCGCGGGCTTTGTCCTACAGCAGGCCGGCAGCCTGGTAGAACGGGACACTATCGTTCATCACACCTTGTAACTCTTCTGCAGTAAAATCTCATAACCCAAGGAGTTCTCTGCAGCTACAACCACAACAGGATCCCTCGAACCTGGACCCATCTTCCTCTACTACTCTCTTCACTGCCTAATGAAGCTACCTTCAGAGAAAATCACTCAAGTAAAAGTGAAAGTCACCCAGTAAAATATTACTTGAGTAAAGGTCTAAAAGTTTCAACAAATATACTGAATTATCAAAATTAAATGTAATCGATAAAATATACTTAAGTATCAAAAGTAAAAGTATAAATCATTTCAAATTCCTTATATTAAGCAAACCAGACGGCACCATTTTCTTGATTTTTTTATTTGATTACGGATAGCCAGTGTCACACCAACTCTCAGACATAATTTGCAAAGGAAGCATTTGTGTTTAGTGAGTCTGCCAGATCAGAGGCAGAAGGGATGACCAGGGATGTTCTCTTGATAAGTGTGTGAATTAGATCATTTTTACATAAGTACTTTACACCACCAGCTAATGGCCGACATCGGGATCTCTCGTTGGGTTAATGAGGCAACTAGTCACACCTGTGACAGATCCTTTAAAAGGAGAGGTGGAAGAGGTAGACCATAACTCACAGACAACAGAGAGACAACCAGTGAATCCCTTGGAAGAGTGCAGAAGGTGAGCTTGTGATATTATTTAGTAGACTAGCTGCCTCTCAAATGGCACGTTAATCTTATGTGGCCCTGGTCAATTGTAGTGCACTATATATGACCCCTTTTTGTGGGTCAACCCCCTGGATTTAAGAGCATAGACTAATCGTTACCTTTGTAGTGAAAAGAAGTCTCTGTCAATATCTAGTCTGCGTCCCCTTCGCTGCATAGTGCACTGTGGGCCCTCGTCAAAGGTGGTTCACTACATAAGGAATAAGGAGCCATTTGGGAAGGATTCATATTCCTGTGTGCCAGGCTCTTCAACCACATACAATAGATTAGATGATACCTGAATTTTAGTGGAAGAAGCGATACTCGCTTGTTGGGGTCCTCAGGACTGGGTTTAGCAATTGTTGCATAAGTGTTGTACTTAACACAGGGTTTCCTCAACCTCTCCTCTAGTACCCACAGCCATTCCAGATGATTTAAAATGCTCAACTAATCTCGCTTTTGTTCTCTCTCTCTCAGGAGACTATCACCATGGCGATATTGACCATCATTCTGCTTGTTAGCACAGCTTTTGCTCTGGGAGGTAAGAGTGATGTACCTCACACTTACTCACCAACATTTTAATAAAAACATTAGTGGGTGTTGATCTGTCCTATTCACACGTACGTATTAATGTTTTGTTTCATAACCAGTTGTCCCTTGGACAGCCATTATCAACCGTGACACTGGAGAGAAGGTTGTCTTGCTCAAGGGCACATAGACAGATATTTTAACTTGACATTCAGGGATTAAATCTAGGAACCTTTGTATTACTGGCCCAACTCTCTAACCGCTAGGCTACCTGCCACTCCTCTTGTTCCAGAGATGTATATTGGTGTCTAGATGCTGGACTGAGGTATTCTGATATGAATGGTTTGATCATTCAACTGGATGTATGATTGGATTGTCAGGAAGTAACACTGACACAACTTACCCCCACTTTCAGTCTTAGTGTCATCAGCTGTTATACAGAAGACAGAAACTGAATTGACTGCACAGGGCTTTTAAACAAGTAGCGCAATTTCAATATTTAGCCAGGAAGTACCTAGGTTACATCTGAAATGGAACCCTATTCTGTATAAACTACTTCTGACCAGGGCCCATATGGGACGCAACCCAAGATTCCGGCATGCATGTGCTGCAATGTTATGTCCACATTACAATCAATCTATGTTACCTGTGTCCAGATGCTAGGATACGACCCATGACCCCCTGTGAGCGTGCTAGATATGCCGCGACACATGGCCCAATTGGCGCCTACATCCCCACGTGTGACGCCGCTGGACGATACACCCCTAAGCAATGTTCGGGCTCTACAGGTTAACACGGACGCACATATACACACACTAAATTCTCCAATTCAGTTGAATGTTACAGTAAATATTGTATGTTCAACATGTCTATTTCTGGTAGGTTACTGTTGGTGTGTGACCACTACTGGACAGAAGATTCAGGGTACGGAGACTCCACCAGGCACTGCTATCAACTGCTAGCAACTGTTCCATCAAGGTGTGTGTGTGTATACATACTCATTCACTAAATGTTATTTCTTTGCAGCTGATTCTGGATGTTTTTGTCTAATTGTAGATGAAAGGCGTTGGAATGAAGACTTTGAAAAGACGGACAGTTGTCTTTACTGTACGACAGGAACTGAATCACATCCCATATAAATACATGAAGAAATCCAGAGATTAAACTGTTGATTTGCTTACTTTATTGTTGGTGTGATTATCTGAACCAGTCCATTTCTGGGAAATGGAGGAAGGAGTAGGACTGTATTACCAGCAGTCAAATTCCACGTGACCATTTAGTAATTAGGCTTCTCCAAGCTCTGATGCTGGTGATGGTCATTAGTTGCCTGGTACTCAGCACTCTATTGTCCCTCTAATCACTCTGACATCAATGTAAAACATTTCATGAGCTGATGTTGCGCAACATTTCTATAACCTATGCAGTTGTCTGAGAACTGCCTCATGGCTTCTATTAGAAAGAGGATCCCATCAGCTTTCTATAGGTTAGATCTACTATTTGCAGTACCAGTCAAAAGTTTGAACACCTACTCATTCCAGGGTTTTCATCTGTAATATTTTCAACTATGACATCACACATGGAATCACATCTTAAACCAAAATATATTGAGATTCTTTGCCTTGACAGCTTTGTACACTCTTGGCATTCTCTCAACCAGATTCATGGAATGCATTTCAATTAACAGGTGACCTAATTTGTGGCATTTCTTTCCTCAATGCGTAAGAGCCGATCAGTTGTGACAAGGTAGGGGTGGTATACAGAAAATAGCCCTATTTGCTATTTTAAGACCAAGTCCATATTATGGCAAGAACAGCTCAATGCAAAAAGAAACAGCCCATTACTTTAAGACAGGAAAATCGGTCAATGCGGAACATTTCAAGAGCAGTCTCAAAAACCAAGCGCTACGATGACTCATGAGGAAGACCCAGTTACCTCTGCAGCCCAAATAAACACTTCACAAAGGTCAAGTAACAGACATCTCGACATCTGCTCAGGAGACTGCATGAATTAGGCCTTCATGGTCGAATTGCTGCAAAGAAGCCACTAAAGGACGATAAGAGACTTGCTTGGGTCAAGAACCACAAGCAATGGACATTAGACCGGTGGGAATCTGTCCTTGGTCTGAGTCCAAATTTGAGATTTTTGGTTCCAAACGCTGAGTCTTTGTGACGCAGAGTAGTTGACCGGATCGCCACATGTGGTGTTCCCACCGTGAAGCATGGAGGTGATGGTGCTTTGTTGGTGACACTGTCAGTGATTTATTTAGAATTCAAGGCACACTTAACCAGCATGGCTACCGCAGTGATACGCCATCCCATCTGGTTTGGCTTAGTGGGACTATCATTTGTTTTTCAACAGGACAATGACCCAACACACCTTCAGCTGTGTAAGGGCTATTTGACCAATAAGGAGAGTGATGCATCAGATGACCTGGCCTCCACAATCACCCAATTTAGATGGTTTGGGATGAGTTCAATCAATCAAATGTATTTATGTAGCCCTTTTTACATCAGCCGATGTCACAAAGTGCAATACAGAAAGCCAGCCTAAAACAGCAAGCAATGCAGATGTAGAAGCACGGTGGCTAGGAAAAATTCCCTAGAATGGCAGGAACCTAGGAAGGTGCGGTATAGAGAGAGTTGAAAACAGCAGGTCCGGGACAAGGTAGCACGTCCAGTGAACAGGTCAAGGTTCCATAGCCGCAGGCAGAACAGGTGGACTGGGGACAGCAAGGAGTCGTCAAGCCAGGTGGCCCTGCGGCATGGTCCTAGGACTCAGGTCTTAAGAGAGAAGATAACGAGAAAGAAAGAACTAGAGGGTGCATACTTTACCTCTATGGGCTAGGTGGGACGTGACCGTCAACAGCCAGTGGAACAGCGTGGCGCTAAATACAAAAACCTCAAATGCGAAAGCAAAACATTAGATTATGTTAGGAGTGTACATACACCAAAATAATCACAAAGCCATTTTCCAAGCAAGCATATGTCACAAAAACCCAAAACACAGCTAAATGAAGCACTAACCTTTGATCTTCATCAGATGAGACTCCTAGGACATTCTGTTATACAATACATGTATGTTTTGTTCAATCAAGTTCATATTTATATCCAGAAACAGCTTTTTACATTGGCGTGTGATATTCAGAACATGCATTCCCACCAAAAACTTCCGGGGAATTTACTAAATTACTCATGAACGCTGACAAAATCATAATTATTTTAAGATTTATAGATACAGAACTCCTTTATGCAATCGCTATGTCAGTTTTATTTGAGACGACACTACAACCATCATGATTGATTAATTGTCAGATCCAACAGAAGATCTCTTTGTTTCTTGGGACCTAGAACTAGCATCTCTGCTTTGTCTGAGTTTTAAAGTAAAACATTTGCCGCCTTCCAGTTCCTTATGTCTGAAACACAGGTTTCCAGAAGGGCAATTTTGGGGCTTCACCATGATTCATCTAAATGTACAGCTGTGTATCGTCCGCATAGCAGTGAAAGTTAACATTATGTTTCCGAATGACATCACCAAGAGGTAAAATATATATATATATATATATATATATATATAATGAAAACAATAGAGGTCCTAAAACGGAAACTTGAGGAACACCGAAATATACAGTTGAATTGTCAGAGGACAAACCATCCACAGAGACAAACCGATATCTTTCCGACAGATAAGATCTAAACCAGGACAGAACTTGTCCGTGTAGATCAATTTGGGTTTCCAATCTCTCCAAAAGAATGTGTTGATCTATGGTATCGAAGCAGCCCAAAGGTCTAGGAACACGAGGACAGAGGAAGAGCCTCAGACTGACACCATTAAAAGGTCTTTTACCACCTCCACGAGTGCAGCCTCAGTGAGTTGGACCACAGAGTTAAGAAAAGCAGCCAACAAGTGCTCAGCATATGTGGGAACTCCTTCAAGACTGTTGGAAAAGCATTCCAGTTGAAGCTGGTTGAGAGAATGCCAAGAGTGTGCAAAGCTGTCATCAAGGCAAAGGGTGGCTACTTTGAAGTATCTGAAATATAAGAAATATTTAGATTTGTTACAGTGGGGGAGAAAAGTATTTGATCCCCTGCTGATTTTGTACGTTTGCCCACTTACAAAGAAATTATCAGTCTATAATTTTAATAGTAGGATTTTTTGAACAGGGAGAGACAGAATAACAACAATATAATCCAGAAAAACGCATGTCAGAAATGTTATAAAATGACTTGCATTTTAATGAGTGAAATACATATTTGACCCCTCTGCAAAACATGACTTAATACTTGGTGGCAAAACCCTTGTTGGTAATCACAGAGGTCAGACATTTCTTGTATTTGGCCACCAGGTTTGCACACATCTCAGGAGGTATTTTGTCCCTCTACTCTTTGCAGATCTTCTCTAGGTCATTAAGGTTTCGAAGCTGACGTTTGGCAACTCGAACCTTCAGCTCCCTCCACAGATTTTCTATGGGATTAAGGTCTGGAGACTGGCTAGGCCACTCCAGGACCTTAATGTGCTTCTTCTTGAGCCACTCCTTTGTTGCCTTGGCCGTGTGTTTTGGGTCATTGTCATGCTGGAATATCCATCCACGACCCATTTTCAATGCCCTGGCTGAGGGAAGGAGGTTCTCACCCAAGATTTGACAGTACATGGCCCCGTCCATCGTCCCTTTGATGCAGTGAAGTTGTCCTGTCCCCTTAGCAGAAAAACACCCCCAAAGCATAATGTTTCCACCTCCATGTTTGACGGTGGAGATGGTGTTCTTGGGGTCATAGGCAGCATTCCTCTTCCTCCAAACACGGTGAGTTGAGTTGATGTCAAAGAGCTCCATTTTGGTCTCATCTGACCACAACACTTTCACCAGTTGTCCTCTGAGTCATTCAGATGTTCATTGGCAGACTTCAGACGGGCCTGTATATGTATTCTTGAGCAGGGGGATCTTGCGGGCGCTGCAGGATTTCAGTCCTTCACGGCGTAGTGTGTTACCTATTGTTTTCTTGGTGACTATGGTCCCAGCTGCCTTGAGATCATTGACAAGATCCTCCCGTGTAGTTCTGGGCTGATTCCTCACCATTCTCATGATCATTGCAACCCCACGAGGTGAGATCTTGCATGGAGCCCCAGGCCGAGGGATATTGACAGTTCTTTTGTGTTTCTTCCATTTGCAAATAATCACACCAAATGTTGTCACCTTCTCACCAAGCTGCTTGGCGATGGTCTTGTAGCCCATTCCAGCCTTGTGTAGGTCTACAATCTTGTCCCTGACATCCTTGGAGAGCTCTTTGGTGTTGGCCAAAGTGGAGAGTTTGGAATCTGATTGATTGATTGCTTCTGCGGACAGGTGTCTTTTTTACAGGTAACAAGCTGCGGTTAGGAGCACTCCCTTTACGAGTGTGCTCCTAATCTCAGCTCGTTACCTGTATAAAAGACACCTGGGAGCCAGAAATGTTTCTGATTGAGAGGGGGTCAAATACTTATTTCCCTCATTAAAATGCAAATCAATTTATAACATTTTTGACATGCGTTTTTCTGGATATTTTTGTTGTTATTCTGTCTCTCACTGTTCAAATAAACCTTCTATTAAAATTATAGACTGATCTTTTCTTTGCCAGTGGGCAAACGTACAGAATCGGCAGGGGATCAAATACTTTTCCCCCCCACTGTAAATCACTTTTTTGTTTACTACTTGATTCCATATGTGCTATTTCAGAGTTTTGATGTCACTATTATTCTACAATGTAGAAAATAGTAAAAATGAAGATAAACCTTTGACTGAGTACGTGTGTCCAAACTTTTGACTCATGCTGTATTTATCAACTTTCCTAATATTAAGAACATGGCTTATATTGACAACAGGGGTATAGTCTACCTGGCTGGCATGAAAATGAAACAAGGGAAAAGAATCCTCCATTCGCTATTTAACCTGTTGGGGGTAGGGGGCAGTATTTGCACGGCCGGATAAAACAACGTACCCGATTTAATCTGGTTATTACTACTGCCCAGAAACTAGAATATGCATATAATTATTGGCTTTGGATAGAAAACAACCTAAAGTTTCTAAAACTGTTTGAATGGTGTCTGTGAGTATAACAGAACTCATATGGCAGGCAAAAACCTGAGAAGATTCCTTACAGGAAGTGGCCTGTCTGACCATTTCTTGGGCTTCTACACTCTCTTTATTGAAAACTGAGTATCTCTGCTGTAACGTGACACTTCCTACGGCTCCCATAGGCTCTCAGAAGGCGGCAAACCCCTGAATGATGTCTTTGGAGCATACCCACCGAAAACTTCCGGTGAATTTACTAAATTACTCACGATTAACGTTCACAAAATACATAACAATTATTTTAAGAATTATAGATAGACTCATTTATGCAATCGCGGTGTCAGATTTTAAAATAGCTTTTCGGCGAAAGAACATTTTACAATATTCTGAGTACATAGCCCGGCCATCACGGCTAGCTAATTTGACACCCACCAAGTTTGGCCCTCACCAAAGTCAGATTTACTATGAGAAAAATTGGAATACCTTTGCTGTTCTTCGTCAGAATGCACTCCCAGGACTTCTACTTAAAACCTCTTGAGACTCTCATCCCGTTAGCGGGATCATTTTCCAGCGAAAACTCCTGGCGACATTAGCATAACGAAATTCAATTTTTTTTTTTTTAAATATAGGACTGTCTCATTTCGTTTTATAGATACACCTCTCTTGAATCGACCCTCGTCGTCCGATTTCAAAAAGGTTTTACAGGAAAAGCACAAAATTAGATTATGTTAGAGGAGTACATGGTAAAAGTAGCATCATTTGAATTTTCCGACCAAGCACATGCATCACAAATAACCAAAAAACAGCTAAATGCAGCACTAACCTTTTACAAACTTCATCAGATGACACACCTAGGACATCATGTTACACACAGCATGCATTCTTTTGTTCAATAAAGGTCATATTTCTATATAAAAACAGCATTTTACATCGGCGTCTGACGTTGGCTAACTATTTTCCCATAAAATGCGTCCCGGGAAACAGTGCTACAATTTCATAAATTACTATTCGAAAACGATTTTTTTATTTTATATTGTCAATCTAAGATTTATAGATGAATATCTCTTGAAAACACCCGTCATAACAGATTTTAAATTAACTTTACAGGGTAATCACACTTTGAGATAAAAGGGGATGCGATACTTAGAAAATGAGCTAGAAAACCTAGCTCGGCGCCATCTTGGAACAATCGCAAATCACATCTGATCTTGTATAATATTGTCAATAATCCCTCACCTTTAGTTGTCTTCATCAGAAAGCACTTCCAGGAATCCCAGGTCCACGACAAATGTATTTTCGGTCGAAAAAGTCCATCCTTTATGTTCCATTAGCTTGCTGTTGTTAGCGCGTCTGAAGGCTGTATCCAAATGCTGATCCGGGCGCGGGACTTGGCTTACGAAAAATAACTTTTTTCCCTCCTTTAGGTTCGTTCAAACATGTCAAACGTTGTATAACATTAATCTTCAGGGCCTGTTTCAACAAGAGAGCCAATAAGATTCGAGTGGGACGATTTCATTGTGTTTCAAAACGTTTCCAAAGGTGGGAGTAGACACGGCCGCCGACGTCACAATGCTGATGGCCCTCCTACTGTGACCAATTGCCACAGCGTCTCCTTCACTGAGTTTCGACAGTAGAAGCCTCAAAACACTTTGTAAAGACTGGGGACATCTAGTGGAAGCTCTAGAAAGTGCTCAATGAACGATTTTTCACGTTGTGAATTACAGGCAAGGCTGTGAAGTCGAGTCCACAATTCAGAATCCCACTTCCTGTTTCAATCGGTCTCGGGGTTTTGACTGCCATATGAGTTCTGTTATACTCACAGACACCATTCAAACAGTTTTAGAAACTTTAGGGTGTTTTCTATCCATATAAAATAAGTATATGCATGTCCTTGCTTCTGAGTTTGATTAGTAGGCCGTTGAAAATGGGAACGAATTTTTTCCAAAATGCGCTGTGGCGCACCCTATGGTAGGATATCCGTAAGAGGTTTTAAACAACAAATGTTGTTTTGGTTCCAAATAATCCATAGTTATATTGAAATAGCTCCGTTTTGTTTGTGCGTTCAGGTCAGTATCCGAAGGGTGACGCGTGAGCGCCTTTCGTAACAAAGCATTTCAAAATATTCCATTACCGTACTTCGAAGCATGTCAAACGCTGTTTAAAATCAATTTTTATGCTATTATTCTCGTAAAATATCGATAATATTCCAACCGGGCGATGTTGTATTCATTCAAAGGCTAAAAGAAAAAACTTGAGAATTCTCATGAATGCGCTTCTCAGTGTCACTGTTCCCAGGCTGACCACTCACAAACAGAGCTGCTGTGGGTCGCCCAGAGACTGCAGACACCCCATTACACTTTCTGGCGCCTTCTGAGAGCCAATGGAAGCCTTAAAAAATGTCACGTAACATCACAGATGCTGTAATTTTGATAGAGATGCAACAGAAGGAGAACAAATTGTCAGACAGGGCACTTCCTGTATGTAATCTTCTCAGGTTTTGGCCTGCCATATGAGTTCTGTTATACTCACAGATACCATTCAAACAGTTTTAGAAACTTTAGTGTTTTCTATCCAAATATACTAATTACATGCAGTATTTTCCGGCCGTGAAAATACTGCCCCCTAGCCAGACAGGTTAAAAAAGTACATTTGAATGACACTAAGTGGCAGTGTTTTTACAACTAATGCCGGTTTGCCTGAGGCTGATGCCGTGCAAGTGTTTGTGAACATGCATATACACACACTCTCATTCAAAGAAACACATGCAAGAACACACACATACATGTAATAGTGCCAGACATGCACACAAACATATACAGATGGCGTTGCTGTTATGATTTTAGTTGTCCTTGATATCCTTTGTTTTAAATGTATTCTTTTTTTTTTAATTGCGTTGGTTGCTGTTTTCGTGTCTTTTCCTTTTTTCTCTTTAGTTCATTCTCTTGGTTGTTGGTGTATTGGGGGGTTCTTGGGGGTGGGGAATGGAATTAATTGTATTTTTTATTTTTCTTCTTCCTGGGGGGCTGTGGGAGGGGTCTCGAATGGATGAGGGACAGCTATTGGGGAACTGTGGGGGGGGATCTCGGAGGGTTCGGGTTCACGTTTTTTGGCCTGGTGGTAGATCGGCCAACATGCCCTTGAGCAGAGCATTGACCCTGGATGCTTCTGTGTGTCGCTCTGAATGGGAATCTGTTGGATGACTGGGATGATGTAGCTATTGAGCAGCTTCACTGTAAGTATATTGTGTTTTGAATATTCAATAAATTAAACAAAATAAAATAAAACTCAGCCAATGCAGTATTTATGGATCTCAATTAGCTGCTGCCAAGGCAGAAGCTACTCATCCTGCGGTTCAGCAAAATTAAGGCAGTTATACGTTTTAAAAACATTACCATACATAACAGATTTCACAACATATTAAGTGTGTGCCCTCAGGCCTCTACCACATCTATAACACAAAATCCAAGTGTACATGGGTGTAGTGTGTATGTTAGTACGCATGTGTCTGTGTTGCTTCAGTCTCCACTGTTCCATAAGGTGTATTTATGTTTTTTTTTTAATCTAATCTTACTGCTGGCATGAGTTTTTTGATGTGGAATAGAGTTCCTATGTAGTACTGTGAAAGTAGTATCTTGGCAACAGTTCGAACATGAAGGCCTGATTCACCCAGTCTCCTCTGAACAGTTGATGTTGAGATGTCTGTTACTTGAACTCTGTGAAACACATTTGGGCTGCACTTTCTAAGACTGGTATCTCTATTGAACATATCCTCTGCAAGAGGTAACTCTGGGTCTTCCTTTCCTGTGGTGATCCTCATGAGTCATCGTAGCGCTTGGTTTTTGAGACTGCACTTGAAGAAAAGTTCAACGTTCTTGAAATATTCCGCGTTGACTGACCTTCCTTACAGTAACAGGCTGTTTCTCTTTGCATTGAGATGTTCTTGCCATAATATGGACTTGGTCTTAAAATAACAAATAGGGCCATTTTCTGTATACCACCCCTACCTTGTCACAACTGATCGGCTCTTACGCATTGAGGAAAGAAATTCCACAAACTAAGTCACACCTGTTAATTGAAATGCATTCCATGAATCTGGTTGAGAGAATGCCAAGAGTGTACAAAGCTGTCAAGGCAAAGGGTGGCTACTTTGAAGAATCTCAATATATTTTGGTTTAAGATGTGATTCCATGTGTTATGTCATAGTTGAAAATATTACAGATGAAAACCCTGGAATGAGTAGGTGTGTTCAAACTTTTGACTGGTACTGCAAATAGATCTAACCTATAGAAAGCTGATGGGATCCTCTTTCTAATAGAAGCCATGAGGCTGTTCTCACACAATTGCATAGGTTATAGAAATGTTGCGCAACATGAGCTCATGAAATGTTTTACATTTGCATTGATGTCAGAGTGATTAGAGGGACAATAGAGTGCTGAGTACCAGGCAGTTAGCAAGTGTGGTAGGCTACTAATGACCATCACCAGCATCAGAGCTTGGAGAAGCCTAATTACTAAAATATCACGTGGAATTTGACTGCCTTAATTTCTTGTAACTGCCGGTAATACAGTCCTACTCCTTCCTCCATTTCCCAGAAAAGGACTGGTTCAGATAATCACACCAACAATAAAGTAAGTAAATCAACAGTTTAATCTCTGGATTTCTTCATGCATTTATATGGGACGTGAATCAGTTCCAGTCGTACAGTAAAGACAACTGTCCGTCTTTTCAAAGACTTAATTCCAACGCCTTTCATCTGCAATTAGACAAAAAACATTAACAGCCAGAATCAGCTGCAAAGAAATAACATTTAGTGAATGAGTATGTATACACATACAGACACACACCTTGGTGGAACAGTTGCTAGCAGTTGATAGCAGTGCCTGGTGGAGTCTCCGTACCCTGAATCTTCTGTCCAGTAGTGGTCACACACCAACAGTAACCTACCAGAAATAGACATGTTGCACATACAATATTTACTGTAACATTCAACTGAATTGGAGAATTTAGTGTGTGTATGTGCGTCCGTGTTAACCTGTAGAGCCCGAACATTGCTTAGGGGTGTATCGTCCAGCGGCGTCACACGTGGGGATGTACGCTCCAATTGGGCCATGTGTCGCGGCATATCTAGCACGCTCACAGGGGGTCATGGGTCGTATCCTAGCATCTGGACACAGGTAACATAGATTGATTGTAATGTGGACATAACATTGCAGCACATGCATGACGGAATCTTGGTTGCGTCCCATATGGGCCCTGGTCAGAAGTATTTTATACAGAATAGGGTTCCATTTCAGATGTAACCTAGGTACTTCCTGGCTAAATATTGAAATTGCGCTACTTGTTTAAAAGCCCTGTGCAGTCAAATTCAGTTTCTGTCTTTTGTATAACAGCTGATGAAACTAAGACTGAAAGTGGGGGTAAGTTGTGTCAGTGTTACTTCCTGACAATCCAATCATACATCCAGTTGAATGATCAAACCATTCATATCAGAATACCTCAGTCCAGCATCTAGACACCAATATACATCTCTGGAACTAGAGGAGTGGCAGGTAGCCTAGCGGTTAGAGAGTTGGGCCAGTTACACAAAGGTTCCTAGTTTTAATCCCTGAATGTCAAGTTAAAATATCTGTCTATGTGCCCTTGAGCAAGACAACCTTCTCTCCAGTGTCACGGTTGATAATGGCTGCCCAAGGGACAACGGGTTATGAAACAAAACATTAATACGTACGTGTGTGAATAGGACAGATCAACACCCACTAACGTTTTTATTAAAATGTTGGTGAGTAAGTGTGAGGTACATCACTCTTACCTCCCAGAGCAAAAGCTGTGCTAACAAGCAGAATGATGGTCAATATCGCCATGGTGATAGTCTCCTGAGAGAGAGAGAACAAGAGCGAGATTAGTTGAGCATTTTAAATCATCTGGAATGGCTGTGGGTACTAGAGGAGAGGTTCAGGAAACCCTGTGTTAAGTACAAAACTTATGCAACAATTGCTAAACCCAGTCCTGAGGACCCCAACATGCGAGTATCGGCAACACGGCGCGCTACGATTCTTCCACTAAAATTCAGGTATCATCTAATCTATTGTATGTGGTTGAAGAGCCTGGCACACAGGAATATGAATCCTTCCCAAATGGCTCCTCATTCCTTATGTAGTGAACCACCTTTGAAGAGGGCCCACAGTGCACTACGCAGCGAAGGGGAAGCAGACTAGATCTTGACAGAGACTACTATTCACTACAAAGGTAACTATTAGTCTATGCTCTTAAATTCAGGGGGTCGACCCACAAAAAGGGGTCATATATATATATATATAGTGCACTACACTTGACCAGGGCCACATAAGATTAACGTGCCATTTGAGAGGCAGCTAGTCTACTAAATAATATCACAAGCTCACCTTCTGCACTCTTCCAAGGGATTCACTGGTTGTCTCTCTGTTGTCTGTGAGTTATGGTCTACCTCTTCCACCTCTCCTTTTAAAGGATCTGTCACAGGTGTGACTCGTTGCCTCATTAACCCAACGAGAGATCCCGATGTCCGCAATTAGCTGGTGGTGTAAAGTTCTTATGTAAAAATTGTCTAATTCACACACTTATCAAGAGAACGTCCCTGGTCATCCCTACTACCTCTGATCTGTCGGCCATTAGCTGGTGGTGTAAAGTACTTGGGGTATCTTTACTTTACTACTTCTATTTATTTCAACTTTCACTTCACTACATTCCTAAAGAAAATTATGTACTTTTTACTCCATACATTTTCCCTGACACCCAAAAGTACTCGTTAGATTTTGAATGATTATCATGACAGAAAAAATGGTCTAATTCACTCACTTATCAAGAGAACATCCCTGAAGATCCCTACTGCCTCTGATCTGGCAGACTCACTAAACACAAATGCTTCCTTTGCAAATTATGTCTGAGAGTTGGTGTGACACTGGCTATCCGTATTCAAATAAAAAAACAAACAAGAAAATGGTGCCGTCTGGTTTGCTTAATATAAGGAATTTGAAATGATTTATACTTTTACTTTTGATACTTAAACAACCTCTCTGGGCAGGTGGCACCAAATCGTCCCACCTACGTAACAGCCAGTTGAATCCTGTGGTGCGATTTTCAAATACCTTCGAAATGCTATTACTTCAATTTCTCAAACATATGACTATTTTACAGCTATTTAAAGACAAGACTCTCGTTAATCTAACCACACTGTCCGATTTCAAAAAGGCTTTACAACGAAAGCAAAACATTAGATTATGTCAGCAGAGTACCCAGCCAGAAATAATCAGACACCCATTTTTCAAGCTAGCATATAATGTCACAAAAACCCAGAAGACAGCTAAATGCAGCACTAACCTTTGATGATCTTCATCAGATGACACACCTAGGACATTATGTTATAGAATACATGCATGTTTTGTTCAGTCAAGTTCATATTTATATCAAAAAACAGCTTTTTACATTAGCATGTGACGTTCAGAACTAGCATACCCCCCGCAATCTTCCGGGGAATTTACTAACAATTTAAAATTACTCACGATAACGTTTCACAAAAAGCATAACAATTATTTTAAGAATTATAGATACATTACTCCTCTATGCACTCGATATGTCCGATTTTAAAATAGCTATTCGGTGAAAGCACATTTTGCAATATTCTAAGTAGATAGCCCGGCATCACAGGGCTAGCTATTTAGACACCCACCAAGTTTAGCCTTCACCAAAGTCAGATTTACTATTAGAAAAGTTGATTACCTTTCCTGTTCTTCGTCAGAATGCACTCCCAGGACTTCTACTTCAATAACAAATGTAGGTTTGGTCCAAAATAATCATAGTTATGTTCCAACAGCGACGTTTTGTTTGTGCGTTCTAGACACTATCCCAATGGTAAATAACGGTCACGTGCACGGCGCATGTCGTGACAAAAGATTTCTAAATATTTCATTACCGTACTTCGAAGCATGTCAACCGCTGTTTAAAATCAATTTTTATGCAATTTATCTCGTAACAAAGCGATAATATTCCGACCGGGAATCTGCGTTTCGGTAAATAGAGGGAAAAACAGAAAGACGGGGGCGGCCAGTGCACGAGCCTAAGCCCTTTGTCCTCTGATAGACCACTTAGCAAAAGCGCTCGTGTGTTTCAGCCAGGGCTTTGAATTATGTCATTCAGGTTTTTCCCGGGCTCTGAGAGCCCATTGGAGCCGTAGGAAGTGTCACGTAACAGCAGAGATCCTTTGTAATGGATAGAGATGACAAAGAAGCCAATAAATGGTCAGACAGGCCACTTCCTGTAAAGGAATCTCTCAGGTTTTTGCCTGCCAGTATGAGTTATGTTATACTCACAGACACCATTCAAACAGTTTTAGAAACTTTAGGGTATTTTCTATCCATATCTAATAAGTATATGCATATTCTAGTTACTGGGTAGGAGTGGTAACCAGATTAAATCGGGTACGTTTTTTATCCGGCGGTGTAAATACTGCCCCTAGCCCTAACAGGTTAACCTAGAATAGCATATAATTATTGGCTTTGGATAGAAAACACCCTAAAGTTTCTAAAACTGTTTGAATGGTATCTGTGAGTATAACAGAACTCATATGGCAGGCAAAAACCTGAGAAGATTTCATGCAGGAAGTGGCCTGTCTGACAAGGTGTTGTTGTTCTTGCTTCTGTTTATTGAAGAGTCAGGATCTTAGCTGTAACGTGACACTTCCTACGGCTCCAATAGGCTTTCCAGAGCCCTGGGAAAAACCTGAACGATGTCGAGGTAGCCTCTGGCTGAAACACATTATCGCCTTTGCCAAGTGGCCGATCACAGGACAAAGGGCTTAGGCTCGTGCCCGAGTCGACCTAGTGATATATTTTCTTTCGGCTGTTTACCTAATTGCAGATTCCCGGTCGGAATATTATCGCTTTTTTACGAGAAAAATGGCATAAAAATTGATTTTAAAAATTGCCATTTTGCCTTTGTGCAGATTGCTGTCTCATTTTGGATTAATTGAAAATGCTACTTTTTTCAAAGTATCTCTCTTTTTCAAACAAGCATTGCAGAGCTGGCTACAATTTCTATGTCACCCCCCTGAAAAGATAAAACAAATATTACAACACATATTATGGCTGAAGTCAAATGTGCTGGTTGATAAAATACCTGTATTTATGGGAAATATGTTTGAACAGGGTATTTTGTTCATAAATGATATTGTAAATTGGAATGGTAGAATTATGGCCTTCATGGAGTTATCAGAATTGTAAGGAAAGGTCTGCTCAATCCAAGAGTACAACCAATTGATTACAGCATTGTAATGGAGGAGGCAAGTGGCAGCGGGAGGAGGTAGGGAACTGGTCTGTCTGCCCAACATAAAGGATC